>NC_047653.1:313544-605447 GCF_902201215.1 Prunus dulcis | reverse complement strand
CGCTGGGTGCTATGTTGGTCATAGTATAGCCGCGCGGCTATACCGCTGTCTATTTAAATTTTTTTAAATTAATTAATTAATTAATTAAATAAAGGATCCGCCTAATAGCGCCTAGGTGGCCGGTTTTTATTTTTTAAAATACGAATAAAATACATATGTATTTTATTCAGTAAAATTTTGCCAATTTACAACTGAAAAGTTATTAAAAAATACGTACGTATGTGTATATTATTTTCTAATTCCGCTAATTTTTTTTTTTTTTAAGGACCTTTCCTATTGAGAGAGGCGATAATATAATAAACTCACACATAACACATGTGCTATGACTCGAATCCAAAACCTTGTCTAGAATAGCAATTACTTCAAACTACTACGCTAGTGGGTCATTTGCTGTTCAATTTTTAATATAAGCTCTAAGTTGTACCATTTTATTTTTTTTTCCAAAATTAGAAAGTAAAGAATATAATTATTACCTCGTGGAATATGATTATTAGTTACGATAACTCAGACTCAGAAAAAGAAATGAAATCAAAATAGTAATGACTTGAAGTCAACTCACGGATTATCTTCATCAAATAAAAGTTAATAACAACTCATTTATGAGGAAATCAGGAGAATTGAATAGAAATCGATAATTATTTATTGAAAATCAGGAGATTATTAAACCGCTAGAACTTCCAGGATCATTAAACCGCTAGAACTTCCCGGATTATTTCATAAGAAATGTCGACAAAAAAAAAAACAAATTTAAATGTTGTTAAATTCTGCACTAATCAACCCTAAAACCCGTCGGAGGCCAATCATAGGGTAAGTTATTAATTTGTCGTATCCGAAATTATATAAAGAGAATCATGTCTCTGTATCTAAGCAAGCATTTTTTTGGTTTTTGGTGTCGCGTTAGAGATCTATGGAGAACCAATCCACAAACTGCAATGCTGCCGAAAATAAGGAGGTTTGGTCTTTTCTTCTGTTTTTTTTTAAAAAAAAAATATTTATAATCCGAGTCGTTTGTTATCTTGCTTGAGGAGCACTTTTCTAAGCATAATTCCACTTATTTTACTCTCTTTTTAATATACTTTACTACATATTATGATGAGTAATATATGTGTGTAATATGGTGTGAAAAAAAAAAAAAATTATGGTGAGAATGCCGACGAGGAAGAAGAGGAGCAAGAGAGGACGACAAAACCGCCACTTCATGGCAACCATAACAGATAATATATATATATATATATATATATATATATTTAAATGGTTTATAAGCTTAGCAAACTTTGTAACCATCGGATGGACGATGTTCTAAGGCACGTCCAGGCCCCCAACTTTAATTTCTTGGTGCTCAAAACGCGTCCTGAATTGTCTGAAAACAAGAAAGGATCAATCGATCCACCTTCTTCTTTTTCTTCCTCCCCCCTCTTCTTCTTCTTCTTCACCCATCATTTCTACAACAATTAATCCACCCGATATTATGTCCGTAAGTCATGTTCTTACTATATATGCTTTTTTGAGTTTTGGAATTTGACTTATACCTACTTGTGCTTCTTGTGAAGAAATTGATCGTGATTGGTTTATGTTGATTGTGGTTTTTGTTAGTTGGTTAGATATCACTGGATTCACTCCATGCATATATTTTCTTATTTTTATTGTTATAGGGTCATAAATTCTTTGCTTCATGAATGGGAAATTAATTATTTCATTTTCTTAAGGAATATATATTAGTTAAGGATTTATTTGATTAATTCATACCCTAAATTAATGTCCTTGCTTGATTGATACAAATTAGGAAATTTGAAATTTTAGATTTTAAGTGGCGTGATTCGTTTCGTATACATTAATTTCTCATCGATATTATTATTTGGTCGAGAGCATTCTCTCTGTTTTTTTTTAAAGGATCTCTCTCAAAACTTTTCACTTTTGTTTTTCTTTTGTAAAGTAATTAGTAGCTTTCTTTCTTGTTGAAATGACTACGTTGCAGAAAAAAACCCATGTCCCGAAATTTGGGGACTGGGACAGTGAAAATATATCCTACACTGCTTGTTTTGAGAACGCTCGTAAAGATGGGGTGAAGAGGAACCCAAATGATCCTGAAGAGAACCCAGAGGCCTTCAAGGCCATGCTTGATTTCCAAGCAGCACAGCCTCCATACAATGGCATGAGTTCCAGCAGCACATCAAGAACCTTGACAAACCCTAAAGCAGACCAAACTGGGGGAGACGCAGGCCATGGGGCGCATCGACGAAAGACTTCTGTAGGGAGCCGCAAGAGTAACATGTCGGAGTCTGGCAGTGAAAGGAGCAACTCAGATTATTCACTGTTGCAGCAGCAACAGTCAAGACACAGACGTGAGAGATCTGATAGAAGAAAGAGTAGTTTGGCTTCGTCTGGAACTGGAAGCGATCATAGCAGCACGTCCCATTCTCAGAGCAAGCCTAAGAGTACTACCAGTAGCCATCACTCTCACTCTGATCTTCTTAGTCACGACACTGTGAGTTCTCTTTCCGAACAAACACTAAAATCCTAACTGTTTTTGGTCTCGCTTTATAATAGTAGAGATTTCTTTCTCTAGGGTCATCTTGTTTTAATAATCTTGTGCAAAATTTGTAACGTGACAGCATACTAGAGTAGCGTCAATACCCAAGTTTGGGGATTGGGATGAAAAAGACCCCCAATCGGGAGAAGGTTTTACTTACATATTCGAGCAAGTGAAAGAAGAAAAAAAAACTGCATCACAATTTCCCAATATGCCCCAACAACAACCAGTCAATCATTTAAATAGTGCAAATAAACGTGGAAAATCTTCTTCCATTTCCAAATCAAAGGTATGGTTATGGTATGGTTGAGGCCGGCCAAAGCTTCTGTGATTATATATATACTTTACATTTCCTCATCATCAAGAGCAAACTACTAATAATATTTATATTCTTTTGTTCTTTCGTAGAGTTGGTGCTGTCTATTTTGAAGTGAAAGGCAGTGACATGGACATGGCTTTGCTTTGGGTCTATTTTGAAGTGAAAGGGAGAAGAAAAGTTTAATTGGTTGTTTTAAAGACCGGAAAGTTTATTTGTGGTTGTCATTAGTCTTTTTCTTAAGAAAATGTTTGCTATATTGACTTAATATTAAAGTAATTAGTACGTATTCTTGATCTTAATTTTTTTATAATCTTATTTGGGGTCATGCTATTGTATGTTAGTGTTATGCCTCATCTTGCATGAGGTTATATATGTAAATGAAGGATTTCATGCAAAGTATATATTATTGAGTTCGTTGACACGATAGAAAAAGAATGTAACAGCTATGCCCAACTTTTTTGTTTTCTTTTTTTGAATTTTTGTAGTTTCAAAGATTTCAAAAATCGAAATAGAAATGAATGAGCATAGAATTATAAGTTCTGGAAATACTTTAAAGATAAATTTTAGTATAGAATAATACTGAACTACCGCTTCAAATTATAGGAGCCGGAGGTGGAAATGAATTCTTTGGGTGAACTTAACTAATTTGGCAAAAAAAAAAAGAAAAAGAAAAAACTAATCTGAACATATGGGCGCTCGAATTTTTAGTTCAAAACTTCAAATTACGCACCCCTCTATTATTGTCCCCAAACGAAAATTAGCTTAGGTAAGAATGACGTACAGACGCCCCCACCTTCTTATGCTGTTCCTTACGCAGTTGCATTAATCCAACGGCCGACCTTGTTTTTTCATTTCCTAAGCGGGGCCCAGTTTCGACGTCCAAGTCCACCAGCATGATTATCACCTGGCAGGAACGTAAAAATCATATAAATCAATCTGATTCAACGTTCCACAGGGACTCTGGCCCCGCTTTTAATTCAAATGCGAACCGCTTTAATATTTCCACTGGCAAAATACCGTTTCGCCCAAGCGCCAAAACTGTTAGAGAAAAAAGAGATAAAAACCACAGAGCCGCTCTGGCCCTCTCTCATAATCTCATTTCGTTTTTCAAATTTCTAAGTTCCTTTTGGCTCTCAAATGGGTCCCGTCAGTCTGTGCCCGAAAGAGTACCAAAAGGTTTACCAGGAATGGTTCAACTTGGTTGATTCAGGTATAATTTGTTTCCGTCTGATTCTTACTGAGCTTTAATCAAATATTGGTTTTGATTCTTAGCTATGTTTTTCTGGTTCAGATGGAGATGGTCGCATTACCGGTAACGAAGCCACTAAGTTCTTCGCCCTGTCTAAGCTTTCTCGACAAGAACTCAAGCAGGTTTTTAAGTTTCACTTTGATATCAGGCTGATTTCTATTTTCCATTTCAGTGCTTTTAGCTTATGAATTTGTTTGTTTTATAGCCTAAACTAGTTTATTGAACTTGGAAAGTAAGATTTTGTGGTTTTACCCTCAGATCAGTAGTTTTTGGTTGCTAATTTGCTTTTATCTTGTATTTGGTCTCTTAGCCTCTTCTATGTGACAATCTGATGTATGGGGTTTGAAACTCATTTTCTGTTTCTCATTTATCATTGAAGGTTTGGGCCACTGCTGACAAGAAGCGACAGGGGTTTTTAGGTTTTACAGAGTTCATTACTGCAATGCAGGTTGTACATGATTTCTTTTTTGTGTAGAATATTTGGGATATGTTATATTAGCTATTGTAACAGAATCTTACTCGCTTCTGTGTTCGAATTGGATAGCTGATTTCCTTGGCGCAAGAACATGAACTAACCCCAGACATCCTCAAAACTGAAGGCAAGTGGAATATATTTGTTTAATACTTCTTTGCTGTTTTGCATTGCATGCATAAATTCAGAACCATACAACGTATACAATTTGACTAGGTCTCATTCATTTTTTGAAAGCCTTTCCTTGAGGCTGACAAGAATGTTATGCTTTCAGAACTCTCTAAACATTATTCTTATTTAATTGCAGTTGACTGGGAAAACATTAATCCTCCACTTATGGAAGGTTTGGATGGTCTGTCAGCCGTGAGTATCTTCCTTTTTCTTACTTCTTGACTTTGTGGCCTACACTGTAAAGATGAATTTCACTTATTAGTTTCTTGATTCTATATCAACAGAAAACCAAGAGTTCAACGACAAATGGACTTGAAGTAAATGGTTAGAAAATCCATCTAACTTTTGTGAATAAATGTGTTACAATCTTTTACTAAGTTTGTTTGTTGGTAATGATGTAGGAAGCATTCAATCTCAACCACCAGCTCAGTGGTTTGGTTCAAAATCAGTGAAGAAGGTAAGATCAGATGTCCTTTCTTCCACTGGAGATAATTTCTTATTTTGAATGATTTGCTTTAGAACTGCTGCCATGCCGTCTTTCCAAAATCTTGTCATTAGCATATATAGATAGTGATGCAAGTCTATCGTCCTTATTGATGGTTGAATTACAGTTAGGACTGTATCTTTATACTTGTTGTACATTTTTTTATTCAGTTGAATTATCTCCCTAACCAGTTTCTTCGCTTATTCAGTTAAAAGTAGTTAGTTTCCCTGTGTTCTAATTCACGGATATGACATTGTATTTTTCGTAGACATCTAACCCTGAAATTTGGTAACTGATATTCATTGTTTTACTCCCAAATCTTTGGTAAAGGTGTTTTTTCTTCTGTCTCTTATTATTTTGATTCTTGTAATCTACATATCAACTTGTTTTTCATATTTATAAAGGGATGCCTTCTCTTTCCTTATTGCTTAACTTGTTCAAATCCGTTTCTTCAGCTACCTCTTATTGCTGTTACATCTATAACCGATGGTTTGAAGAGATTGTACAACGAAAAACTAAAGCCATTGGAACTTACTTATCGCTTCAATGACTTTGTATCTCCATCATTGGTGAGTCTCATAATCTTCTATTGTATTTAGGAGGATATATATATGATTTTGTTAGTTCACCTCTTTATCATTCAAATTGGGATGGGGAATGAAATATGGTTTGCTCTTCTTAGCGTAATGTTTTGTTCAGGTACAGCATTTGCTAAATTTATGGCTGATTTATTTTTTTGCAGACTAATAGTGATTTTGATGCTAAGCCTATTGTCATGCTTTTGGGACAATATTCAACTGGAAAAACAACATTTATCAAACATTTGCTAAGATGTAACTATCCAGGTTGGTTAAGTTCTCTTTCATTTTATTTTGAAGTGATTAATTGATAACCAAACCATTTAATGACGTAACATTTACTTCTTTGAACAGGAGCTCATATTGGTCCAGAACCTACTACTGATAGATTTGTTGCTGTGATGGTATAATTTTTAATAACAATGATTCCTTTTTAAAACTAATTAAGTTTATCATTGTTTCTTTGTAATATGAGGTTTATTATGTGTCAAATGTTCTTGGTAATTCTGAACGATACTCATATTTTTGTACTTAGTCTGGACCTGATGAGAGGAGTATTCCTGGAAATACCATAGCCGTTCATGCAGACATGCCTTTTAGTGGGTTAGCAACTTTTGGGGGTGCATTTCTGTCAAAATTTGAGTGTTCTCAAATGCCACATCCAGTGAGTTGAAATTTTTTGATAACCATATATTTGTATTACATTTTCATCAGTATGTTGATCTTTCTTTTTTATGATTACAGTTGCTAGATGAAATTACATTTGTTGATACTCCTGGAGTTCTATCGGGAGAAAAGCAACGAACACAAAGGAGTTATGATTTCACTGGTGCTATATCGTGGTTTGCTGCAAAATGTGATGTTATTCTTCTTCTGTTCGACCCTCATAAACTTGATATCAGTGATGAGTTTAAACGTGTAATTACATCTCTACGGGGTCATGATGACAAGATTCGAGTGGTTCTAAACAAAGCAGATCAAGTTGATACTCAACAAGTGAGATGCACTTCTACTTTATATGTTGTTTTGGTTTTGTGCATTTTACTTTTTCTTGATAACACTTTTCAACTTATTAACTCTTCAATTACACATTGTAGTTGATGAGAGTTTATGGGGCATTGATGTGGTCACTTGGAAAAGTTTTGAATACTCCGGAAGTTGTGCGTGTTTATATTGGGTAAGCTTTCTAGTTTTGAATTTGTTAATTCTTTGAGCTGGTTTTATGCGTAGTTGATTTAAGTGAATCATGTTCTTGTTTTTCTTGGCTTTGCAGATCATTTAATGATAAACCTGTCAATGAATCAGCTGTTGGCCCTTTGGGTAAAGAACTTTTCGAAAAAGAACAAAACGATCTACTAGCAGATTTGGTTGATATACCAAAGAAAGCTTGTGATCGACGAGTAAGATTATATGTCTTATTTTGATATTTTCTGTTAGTATTTTGGTTGATATACCAAAGAATACTTGGTTACTTTTCCTCTTTGCCTCGCGCTTATGGCTTATACCGATGTAGATGCATATTGATTGATGTATAGTGTGTCCTTTTTTATTTCTATATTAGGTTCTTAGACTTGCACTGATAAAATTTGATTCTATTGTTGTAATTGTAGATCAATGAATTTGTTAAACGTGCTAGAGCTGCTAAGACTCATGCCTATATAATTAGTCATCTGAAAAAGGAGATGCCTGCTATGATGGGCAAAACTAAGACTCAACAACGACTGATGGATAATCTTGAAGATGAATTTGCAAAGGTCTCTCTTTAACACTATTTAGTTTTACTCCTATATATTCCAAGCATACTTACTCATATTAAGCTTTCCAAAAACAGGTTCAGAGGGACTTCCATTTACCAGCAGGAGACTTTCCAGATGTGGAGCACTTTAAAGAGGTCTTGAAAGGTTACAACATCGATAAATTTGAGAAATTGAAGCCGAAAATGATTCAAGCTGTAGATGACATGCTTGGCCGTGAAATCCCAGAACTATTGAAGAATTTCAGAAATCCTTATGATTAAAAATGTTGGTTTCTAGATATATGGCATGGTATATCAGACTATATTGTTCTATATTTGACCATCCATCCATTTTATTGTTGGTTGAATACCTTTTGAGAGTTGCATTCCCAGAAGTTGGAATGCATCATCATCCATGGCAATGTAAGATGTGAACATGATTTGGGTATTTGGGCTTTCATACTGAAAGCTTTGGCTTTTCTTAAGCTGTATGTGGGATGGTTCCATTTCTTTTCTCTTTTGCTTATTGTTTCAATACTGAATTTGAAATGGCTTTTCTTACCCTCTGAATCTGAATCAGTTTTCTAGTATCTTTCTCATTGGAACATAAAACAAATATCAATAGCCTGATAGATCAAGGTCATCTATTTGTGGATCTGTTGACGTGCCGACGCCTGCCTTGAAGAACGAAGCACGATATACTAGTTCTGTTGTTAGTTACCATTTTCTCTTCCCAATCAATAATAAATCAATAGAGCTTCAGTATAATGACACTATTTTTATCTCTAATTACTAATAATTAGCCAAAGAATGAGGGATGATACCATTTTTAATATTAAATAATTACTATGTAAAAATTCTTAAACTCTTTTAACCGTTTTCCCCTCGGGGTCAGGAGGCAATAATTTTCAGTTTTATAAAAAAAAACAAAAACAAAACGAGTCTCTGCTCGCTGCTTAGCTAAACAAAGACAACTTGGTTACGGAGAAACCCAAGAAAATGGAGAAATCGAAGATTGGGAGGAGATTCGAAGGCAAAGTAGCGATTGTGACGGCTTCCACTCAGGGCATCGGATTCGCCATCGCCGAGCGACTCGGTTTGGAAGGAGCCTCTGTTGTTATCTCCTCTCGCAAGCAGGTAATTTTACATCTTTGGCCTTTTGTTTTTCATGAAATTCATCCGGATTATCGTTGCTTCTAGTCAAGTATGATTTCTTTTTGGTTTCTGTGGAAACTGGGATCGAAAGATGAAACGCTGAATTTCGTTATGTGGTTGCTGAAAATGATATCAAATGTTCAGTTTGTAATGTATATTTAGCTTTTCAAAATGGCAAAGCTCAGATGATGATTGGACCAATTTGTTCCATCAAATTGGATTTCTTCCCCCTCTCTTAAATTAATTCCAGAGAGAAAGGGAGAGAGGAAAAATTAGTGAAATCTTGCGTATCATGAACTTAAAATTGCATCAGTTTTATGGATTACACATACATTTCAAGTTCAATCGAGCTAAAATGGTTTGAATCTGTACTTTTGGTTCTTTTGCAATCTTCCACAACCAGCAAGTGGTATCGAGTTTTGTGTTGTTTTTGAATAGTTGTGTTGAGTTGTTTCATGCTTAATCAAATCTTTCCAGAAAAACGTTGATGAAGCAGTTCAAACACTTAAGGCTGGAGGAATTGAAGTGTTTGGAGTCGTTTGTCACGTGTCAAATGAAGAACAGAGGAAGAACCTCATAAGCAAGACTGTGCAGGTAAGATCATTTGTTGAATCCTTGATTTGCCACTTATTTTCCAAGCATGATGGAAAATATAAACTGAAAGTTGTGAGACAAATGTGGGATGTATGAGTTTTGTTCAGGTTTAAAAATCAACTTGTGGAGGTCTCAAATTCAACGACAGATGAGTTAAAAAGCTGTTATCTTTGTGATGGCTACAGATTATCTCTTTTACTTGAAAACAGTTACTGTTTCTATTTCAAATGGTTCTTCAATGCCATTTTGTTGAATGGTTGAAATTTACTTGTTTGTTTGCAGAAATATGGAAAAATAGATGTGGTTGTATCAAATGCTGCTGCAAATCCATCAATTGATACCATATTACAAACCAAAGAATCTGTGCTTGACAAGCTATGGGAAATAAATGTCAAAGCTTCTATACTTCTTCTGAAGGTAAAATGCCATAGGTTGACAAGCTTGAGGAGCCATGACTCATCGTGAGCTCTTTTCCCATGGAAAATTTCTGCTTGAGCTTTGGAATAAGTTATTTTGATCCTCTCTTTGCATTTTCCATGTGCATAATACTTCTGGTGTAATATATTCAAGGTTATAATACAACTTAATTATTTAACAGGACGCAGATCCTCACTTGAAGAAGGGTTCTTCAGTTGTTATCATTTCCTCGATTGCTGGCTACCACCCACCAGCTTCCATGGCAATGTATGGGGTCACTAAAACAGCTCTTCTTGGGCTAACCAAGGTATGTACATGATTCATGTTTCACCTCATTTATTTCTTCATCAACTCACAAGCGAGGCATTTCTTCTGCTTATTCTTTGCTGGTCTTTACTTTAGGCTCTTGCTGCTGATATGGCCCCAAATACTCGTGTAAATTGTGTTGCTCCTGGTTTTGTACCTACAAACTTTGCTTCATACATTACAGAAACTGATGCTGTGGTATGTATTTATCGACATATTTCTTTGCATATATAGTATATAGTTCCTAGGGATCTTGGGCAATGGGCATTGACCTTTGCCGTTGACTAAATATGAATGGTAATTTATTGCAGAGGAAGTCCCTCGAGGAGCAGACGTTACTTAACAGGCTTGGTACCACTGGAGACATGGCTGCTGCCGCTGCCTTTTTGGCATCTGATGATGCTTCTTACATAACGGGAGAAACTCTGGTGGTGGCCGGAGGGATGCCCTCTAGACTATAGTTCCGTTCTTTATCTGTGTGTTTTGGCGGCTCAAATGCTTACTAGTTACAACAAGAACACGTGAATTTTATATTT
This sequence comes from Prunus dulcis, assembly GCF_902201215.1. NCBI lineage: Eukaryota > Viridiplantae > Streptophyta > Magnoliopsida > Rosales > Rosaceae > Prunus > Prunus dulcis. The sequence continues at coordinate 594,901 of NC_047653.1, read as the reverse complement.
ACTGTTAAGAAGCAAATATCAATAAGGATTTGGGAGGGATGAAGTGCAAACAAAAAATGTCATGTTACTGGTGTTTCTGAGCCGGTACTCTTTGGCTTTTCAATAGAATTAACCCATAATACCATTCATTCATGGTCAAGTTTTCGCATTCGAGAGTGTAGTTATTCTTTCCCATCTGATACAGGCGCCTAAAATAAAGTGCTAATAAATAATAATACTAGTAATCTCACAAGGGCAATAACTTTTGCCATATACAATCTTGGGGAGGGCAGGAAGCATTAACACTACGAAAGTACAAACCATGCTGAGAAGAATTTTAACATTGCTCAGCTTGTCACAAACAATACACATGAGATATTAAGACAAAAATACACAAGATGGCAGATGATTTTAATGGAAAAGAAAACCACAGAAACCCTAGTAACTACTTTTTGTACTAAAATTGAGCTTCAGACGGAAGGCAGCCGAACCCCTTTGGGCACTCTATGAAGCTATTGACTTATGTACATGAAACCAGAGCATCCTGATTTCTGACGTTACATCATCTAGGAACTTCTTCAAAGGGTAGTAGTAGATCCTTTTTCCCTATTGCACTCCAACCTTCAGAGAAGGCTTAACCTTGATTATTTGATGATCTTCGGTCTATCTCTCCGAACTGTGTCTTTAGGCGAAATTACATACACTTAACCAGGAAAGGAAAGAACAGAGCTGCTGGTGGTATCCGCTTTCTCCTTCAGTTTCACCCTTCAACTTTTTACATGCAAAATCCACTTATAAACAAAACTATCATGAAGCTAAATATATCTACACAGGAACCACATCAGCATTCTGATTATCATCGCATGTCAGAATGAGGCCTTCAACATAGGTTGGGAGAAGGCAGCGTAACCATTGAAAGCCTGTTGAAACAGGCTCCGTTGGAGGAACAATCATGACCACGTTATCGTGGCGCCTTACAACCCCCATCACACTTACGGTGCTTCCCTCTTTAATATACCTGACGAAGAAAAAACACTCTTAAAAGCCTATAAATTGTAAACGATCTCATAAATTGCATAATCCTATATAAGTTTCTAGTTACAAGTTCAAAGTAAAAATTTCCAGACATCCACAAGTTGTGAGGGGGCTAGAAATAGAAAAGTGGCATACCCTTCTTTGAGGCGCATTATGCGGTCATCAGTAGAGAGGTTGCGCTCAGCAAGCCACCGCAAAAAACTTGGAGATAACTCTTTGTTTTCCTTTGTGACATCCACTACAGTGGCTGGTTTTACGAATGGGGCAACCTTGGCCCCATAGCCAGCTTTCACTAACGCTCTTAACCCAGACTGGAAGTCTGATATGTAAAAATCAGCCACATATTTCTGTTCAAAATAATCATAAAATTAGCTTTTGATATTAGTATTACAGACAATTGAAGGTACTGTTTTCTGTACCAACGAACCTGATTGAAGGTAAACAGGAAAAATGCATATGCAGTCTTTTGGTGGGGTAAAATAATTGCAAAGATGGCAATCATTTACTTCTTCAGGGAATTCAGGTCAATTAGACTATATTATTGCTCCACACCCCCCAGAAACATGCATGTAAGAGAGCCAAAGACGGTTGAATTGAAACTACTGAATGCCTAAAAAGCTTGACTCTACCTAGTGTATGTACATTTTCAAGGCCCTCCTCATATGTAAACATTCTTTCGGGTTTCCATAACAGATACACGTCTGATTGATAGTGCAGTAGTTATAAATTTGTATTAAAAATCACCATTGGCCAAACTTTGAACCTCAACATAATTCAGAACATAATCTGACAACTAACCTCTGAATGTCTAGATTTTTTATTTTCCGACTTGCCGCTGCATCCTTTAGATTTGCATAACTCTGTAGAAACATATACACACCTAGGTACCCTTTGGTAGGACGATTCCAAAGGAATACTGCCACAGGTAACAACCTACATAAAGAGATCTCCATCATATATTTACTACGGATTAAAACAAACATAAAAAGTAAAAACCAAACCCCATCATAGTAAAATAAAAATAGCACTTGTGATGAATCTCATTCCTAGGTGGTTCTGAATGCCCTAATATCTACAACAAGGAAATGAGCAGAAGAAATTGGAAACATTTTGCAGAACATCTTGTTACAGCATCCAATGCAAATGGTCGCGGTAACCACAATTATTCATGAAAAATGGCAATCTATGCCTCCTGGGTCAAAGCGGACTCGTACCCAGATTCCCTTCCCCAATTGACACTGACAGTGATGATAACCCAAACTCTTAATAATAATATAGCTTAGTATTTGTCAAAATCAAACAATTGACGTGTTCTGTCTCAAGACTAAATTATAAATAAACGTTGTACCAAATAAATCAAAACAGAAAAAACAACATATAGTAGCATCAGCAAGTATCCCAAAATCAAAATCTTCAAAAATAACAAATTGGGAAAGTATTAAGTGTATCTAATTTAAATAACAAAGTTAAGCTGAATTATTTTAAGAACGAGCATCAGAAAGAGATGGGGGAGAGTGAAATTACCCCGGTGACCTTGACATACTGTCCGTCAATGGCACCTCTAAGCTCAGCATCAGGGTACCTCCTCACAAACCCTAGCAACCCTCTTCTCCCCCAGGCGTAATTCCACACAATCACCACCACCACGGGCACCAAAAAGAGCGCAACCGCCACCAAAATCACCCACTTCTTGACGGCCACCATCAGAAACCCACCCACCAGCAACCCCATCACCACCACCACCATGAACACCCACACTGCCGCCTTCGATACTCGAAACTCCACCTTCACCTCCTCGCTCAAGGTCGTCACGGCCGACCCGTACACCACCTTGCTCATCGACCCGGTGTGCTCTAGCTGGCCGGAGGACCTCCTTGGTCCGGAACCTAGTGGGCCCGAGCCCAATGGCCCAGAAGTAATCAGACCCGTGGGCTGGAGCTGGGGCGTCAAGGGCCCGGAGGATTTCTTGGAAATCTGACCGGAGTTGGGTCCCGATCGAACGGATCCGCTGTTGTGTTGGGAAGAGGAGGAAGGGCGTGAGCCGGAGAGCTTGGAAGGAGGAGGACCGTTGGATGGGAGATGAGGAGGATGATCGGCGATTGGGATATCGAACATTTTGCCGAGCTCCCCGGACTTTTTAACGTCACCGCCGGTGTAGGGGACGGCGCGTGACGCCATTGTGGGCTGGCGCTCCTTGAGCTGCTGCTCGGGTCGACCCGACACCACCAGCCCGTTGCTGAGCTGGTGCGATGGGATTCGGCTCCCCATTGGGCTTTTTGGGTTTTTCAGAGAGAGAGAGAGAGAGAGAGTGTGTGTGTGTGTGTAGCAGCAGCAGCAGCTGCAGAAGTAGAGAAAAAGCGAGTGAAGGAGGGGACTGAGGAGGAGAGTGTCAGTGTGTGTGCGTGTGTGAATGGAGATGGTGGTGTTTGAGGGAGGAGGTTAGTCAAATGACGGAAATGGGTCTGTGGCTTTGTGATAATGACGTGTGTGTCCCCTGTCTTCAAATGGCGGTACAGCGAGTTTACTTGATTGGGTTTTTCCCATTTGGATGATGATGATGGCTGGTTGCTTGCTCCTCTTCTCTCCTCTCCTCTCCTCATGCCTTCTTCAACCCTTCATTCAAAGCCTTCATGTGATGTATCATATCATGTATGTATAATGTACCCACCCCACATACGTACAGTCTGTCTTTGATTTTACCCTTTTACCCTCAAGCTCCTTTTTGTAGCTGAGCTGTTCACTTCATCTCCGCCACATCCATTGCAGTTAATAAACAACATCCATCACTCCATTCTTCTGTTTTTCATCAAATAATAATAGTAAGAGTACGTTTAATTAATGACATTCAAAATGTCGTGGAATTTTCTTATTTTTTTGTTATGATAATATTCTAAACTATTTTAATATACGAAGAAAGTTAAAACTCGAATAAAATGAGACATATACAATTATATTGATCAATTTACCTAACTCATATTTGCTCATCATTTATGAAATATGATATTAAAACTCAATTAAGCAAATTACCCTCCCTCCATATAGCCCATATGATATGATATTTCCAAGAATTCTATAGTGATGGCCTTTAAATGAAGCTAATCAATTTGATTCAACGATTAAAAGATAAGATCTCACTATAGAATGACTCATAATATCTCACCGTCAATCTTATAAGTCCATACCCCACCAAAAAGTTGGGTTTGTTGTGAGTTAATGAAATGGGGTTCTATGGTTGCCATAAAATCTTCAAAATATTAGAATCTTCTTAGATTCTGCTTATGCACAATAAATTGATTATTAAATTGTGATGGTTGGGGATTTATAAACTAAGGGCGAATATAATCTCATTAAATCCAATTCAATGCAATGAAGATTAGATTTACAGGAACTATAGTCGGTAGACAAAAATACACGAATTAGTTGTAAATCATATATGTATGCTGGTGCTAGGGTTGATGCCAACTTTCAATATAAAAAAAAAGACCATCCAAGACATTGATTTTTATTTATTATTTATTTTTTTGTTGCTTTTAATACAATGATTTTGGCAGAATGGGTCTCTCTGTCACACTCACAATTATGGAGTACACACAACAATGTGGTTTATGAATTCAAGACATTGTGGAATTTAAAAAACCCAAAAGGGCAACATTGGAATTTGATTTTCCAATTACGTCGGTAGCGAAACATATGCACTCCTCCAATCCAAAGTAGTAAACGGTAAACAGACCTAACCTAATTACATACAGTTAGAAATTAAGATTATGACTGAATGGAAATAGATTTGGTTCGTTGTGAAGTTGTGAAAGGGGTAAGGTAAATTTGAAAAGTATTACCAACTTTGCAAGGGTAATTTGGTCAAGATGTTGTGGTGGGCTCGGACTTGGCAGCAATTTAATATTTCTTTGATACTTGAAGAAGGTTTGTGATGCCGGTAAAGGTTTTTCCGCTTTTTCTTTTACAAGGGATTCTCTCTTCGCATCCTCATTCGGAAATTACGTTTTTCCTGTTTTTTATATATTTATTTTTTGAAATTACGTTATCTAGATTCTTCTTAAAGATTGAATTCAAACTTTCTAGTTGTATTTTGTGTGTGATAAATTTGGACTGTGGGCCTATTGGTCACCAGTTGCATAATGGAGGATCTAATTCAGCATTAACCCTGTAGCCCAATAGGCCGAACCGCTGATTGACCCAATATATTTTCAACTTCATTCCTCATGAAACCATCTATGGTTATAATCATTTGCAAGTCAGGACAATTTACCAGAGAAATATAAAGATCCACATCATTAAATTTAATTAAAATTACTATTCAAATGAATTATGTAACTCACATAAAAATCCACATATATAGTAGATATATGACACTCGCAGTAGAACGACTCTTAAAATGCCTCTAGTTGTTGGGTTGAGATTTCAGAAGAATTTACCATCGTTATTAAAAAAGTTGTCGGTGCAGCAGGAGAAGGATTGGGGAATGTAAACAAATGAAAATAAATCAAATAAAAATAATAAAATAGTGTGCGTGTGTGTGTACGAGAGAGAAGGAACGTTAGGTGAGTTGTAATAGAGTGAAACTAAATTATTGAAAATCAGCCTCATGTTTGAAATGAGTGTTGGGTGATGACCATGATGGGCATTAGATATGGTACAAGTAATAGTTGAACTTGAATCAATCAATCATTCATTCTTGGAATGTGAATGAACCCAATATTATGGACATACATTTCCATTCCATTCCATCATCCCATGTATTGAAAACAAGATTAGAAAGAGCCATAAAGCTCCAAGCAGCGTCCTTCGTTTTATCAACACAAAAGTCGAAATATTTCATAAACCTGCGTACATCTCAAAAACTCTTAAGTTAAGAAACACGTTAATGTACACAAGGATATCAAATAAACCAATGACAACGAAAACTAGCTAAATTAGCAATCCGTTTTTGGAGGGAAGCATGGAATGTAGGACCAACTTGTATATATTTTTGTTTAGGAAAGTCCACACTTCATTCCGCCCTAAATGATCAGTCACATGCCCAAGCTTAGCAAACTACATGCATTATCACATCGATGGGCTATGAATCTGACTACAAATAATAAGGAATCTACCTTGACGGAAAACTGCTAAATCTCTCTTTTGAAATCCAAAGATTTCATGGCATCTCCCGCTTCTTCAATCTTCCTTTTCTGAATATGCTTATCTATAATTTGTTGTATCTGAAATGGAAATAAGCATATATGATTTGAGTCATTATTTAAGCAGCAGCAGCAGCAATGTGATTAGGGAATCTGAAAACCTGATAACTAGTACCTACCCTGTTAACTAAGACCTCCTCTCTTTTCTCTTGCCAGTTTGGGTCCGTGTAAGGAACCAACTTCTCTTTCTGCAAAGGAAGTTTGGATTGAGTAATTGTGATGACAGTAAAAGACAATATAAAAACAGAAAGACATGAAGCATGCATGCAAATATATGTATATAGCTGTATGTATGTAGGCAGAATCTTTAGTTCCTTTCTTTTACCTACTCAACCCTAGGGGGAAGTCATGGGATAAAATGACTATAAAATTTCGAAGCACCGGCCTCAACAGTAAGGTGCGAATATTGTGGGTCTGTCCTTATGACGATCTCAGCCGAGCACTGGGTAACTAATGATGCAACAATTAGTAGTGTGTATCGCATGAAATTTAAACCTGACCAATTAGAAAACACCAAAGCTCTCAAAACCTAGAGCGAGAGAGAGCTTCCATCATCAACAAAAATAAACAAACCCTATAACTTGAACTAAGAGAGAGCAAAACGAGAGATGAACTGGCCAATTAAAGCTTCAAAACACGAACAAGATTAAGATTAAAGAAGAATAATAAGCCAAGTAAGTACCTCGCCGAGGGCTTCTTCTTTGCGGGAATTCAACTTGGTGCCTTTGGCCATGACAGTGCTACAAGCGGTGCAGCGAATGCTCGAGGGAAGCATCATCCGAACATTCTCAATCTGCGGGTTCTGACGCCGGGCCGCCATCACCACTTTTATATGATATCTCGAAATCGAAGGTTGGAGGAGTTTTAGGGTTGGGTTTGGGTGGGACTGAATCTGTCGAATAGGTGATTGAAATTTGAGACATATGGATTTCTTATATATATCATTGAGAAATCCCGCACTATTAAGGACTTCTTATATATATTTATTCAGAAATTCCTTTTAAATAAAATAATTGACCTCTTATCTTCGGTTTTTTTCTACCATTGCTTGATCTGAATACTGAAAAAATTCCACACAGCCTGGCTTTACAAGGGATCAACCTAGGAAGGTTTCTAATCAAATGCGTGATCACACTTGTGAAAAGAGAAATGACAAATATTTCTGTAAGTGCTTCAGTCTCTTTTAAAAATTTGAGGATATATAATATTTATCATACTTTTCTGTCTAAGTCTTGCTAATGGATTTGCTCTCTGACACATGGCCTTTTCTTCCCTTTAAAATCAGACATTTGTGACTCTCAGCCCCATCCCAGGGTACATGCAGTGGCTCCTATGATCTAAGCTGGCTTCTCAATCAAAACTTTCTGAAGGTGAAGGCATACAACATTGGCCAGCTGATACATCTGGTTCTACGTTTTGGGAGAACATACTTGAACCAGAAGAGGAAAGAGCACTGATGGATGCTTCTGTGTAAGCTTCATACTGTTTAAATATTCCATATATGAAAACGGTATAGCCGTTCGGCTATACTGTTAAATATTAGAAAATATTAAATAGTATAGCCACGCGGCTATACTATTTAAATATTCGCCGATATAGGCCTTTAATAGGCGGCCCGGATCCAAGGAATGCCCAAGCCAGCTTAAGAGAGGTTGGGTGACAAAGTATAGCCGCTCGGCTATACTATTAAAATATTCTAATATATTGATAAATTACAGCCGCGCGGCTATACCATTTGAATATTCACATGTATTTACAGTATAGCCGAGCGGCTATACTATTTATATATTATATTTTTCTGTCTAGGCCCAAACCAGCCAGCAACTGGAGAAAGGCAGGATGAATCAACACCTCCTGCAAGTGGGGATCTACTAACCAATGCCACCGGGAAACCTTCTATCAAAAGTTCTGAACTAGCATCTGACTTTTGTCCAATTCCTCATCTGCAGAGGGCATTCCTCCAAACAGGGTTGATCCCGCAGCCCAACTTGCTCTTATGTTATGTACTTGTCGGCTTAAATCGGGCTAAGCCCATTTCCTTCAACAGTAACCGCGCATTCAATTATCTAACAGCTCCCTTCTACCTATGAATTTTTGTTGGAGCAGATGGCACAGCTTCTGTAGAAGATTTGTTCTCATTAACACATAAATCATCAAAAACATATGGAATGAAGCATTGCACTTCTGTTTTCGGGTTATTGTTCAACGGCAAATTGATAAACTTGGGCGCAAAGAGGAAAAGTGACAAAGACGAGGAATAGAATATGACACCGATAGTGAACTGGCTGCTGCAAATTTTTCTTCTGTATACTTCTGAATTTTAAATAGTATAGCCGGGCGGCTATACTATTAAAATATTTAAATATATTTATAAAGTATAGCCGCGCGGCTATACTATTTAAATATTCAATATAATTTTTTATGGTTTTTTGTTGGAGCAGATAGCACGGCCGCGTATGTAAAAGATTTGTTCTCATTAACACGTAAATCATAAAAAAACATATGAAATCAAGCATTGCCACGTTACACGTATTTTAAAGCCCATTAAGCTTGGGCAGCTGACCAAGTATTATGCCTGGTACAGTATTGACATAAATCAGACTATCAGAACCATCACCAAGTTTCTTCAAGAAGAAGAGGCAAAAATATTCACAGAATGATCAAATTTTCATTAACAAATAAATTAATAAGGACATAAACAAGATTAGGCATTGTCAATCATATCCTATGATGGTGAGAGTAATAGATCATTTCATTTGGGCAACTTTAAATCCCAAATCGCTCAGCAAGATGAACAATGAATTGTTGATGCAATTATTTAATTTTGACAATGGTTAAATTCAAATTCAGTCAACCACTAAAATAAATTGTTTTTGCCTTTTTATTTGGGGTTTGAAGCCGCCTTTGTATGACATGTGTGCAAAGCAGAAGTGGCATTACTGTTAATTACAGTTAAAGAATTGGGATATATCCCAAGTTTCCAGGAACAGCAAATCTTAAAAACCTTTGCCACTGTGGCCACTTAGCATTCATGATGCTAAAAAGAACCTGCTACAGAAACAGAACATAACAGAGTAGCTGGCTGGACTCTCTCTCTCAAACCAATAAAAAAAAGTATACTTTTGAACCGAGCAATCACGAGCCACCCCTGAAATCTCTGCCTTTGAATTCATCTTTCTACTGCTGAACGACCTAATCCTCCTTATCCTATCACAAACAAAACAACCGTGAAAATCTGCGTACCCCTTTCTCTCTTCATCTGCAAAATCTTCATTTTCATGCAGTCTCTCTTCTTTTGCTTCTAATCCTTGAAACCATGAAACCAATTCATCTTCCTTTCCATGTGTTTCACTTTCATCACAAGCACAAGGTTTCGACTCATTCGTTTTTCCTTTGATACACAACAATTGGCCTATCTTTTTCATGGAAAATAGTCTCTTGGTTCTTCTATGTTTGTGTTTTTTCTCTGAGAAATTTGAAGCTTATTCCTTGATAACATCCCTGTTCCGTTACTTGATGAAAACCCACATATGTAATCCACTCTATTTCGTGATCCATGTTTCGGAATCTGTTCATGCACTTCCTGAAATCAATTCACACGTTCAGAAGGAAAATACCTTTTGATTGTTTGTTTTGACAGAAGACTTGCCATATTTCATATAATAATACCAATTTTCCTTAAAGGGCTTATTGAACCACCTCAGTTAGAACCCCAATGGCGGCCTCATGTTTCCATGCACTTGGTCTTCGAAAGTCGAAGAGCAAGTCTTTACCAAACCCTTCCTCATCGAGACCCCAGTTCAATTCTGACATGGACAGCATGGAAAGGAGGAGATTTGATAGCTTGGACTCATGGTCTATGATATTGGAGTCGGAAAATGTGGAAACTTGGGAGGTGTCAAAGGAGGACCAGGAGGAGTGGACTGCTGATCTTTCTCAGCTCTTTATTGGCAACAAGTTCGCGTCTGGAGCACATAGTCGGATTTATCGTGGAATCTACAAGCAGAGAGCTGTTGCTGTGAAAATGGTGAGAATTCCAACCCAGAGGGAGGAGACCAGAACCTTACTTGAGCAGCAATTTAAGTCTGAAGTTGCCCTGCTTTCACGTCTCTTTCATCCCAACATAGTGCAGGTAAGGTTTATGTTCCAACTCCCAAAACAAAAATTCATCTACTATTATTGGTAACATTGATTAAAGGTTTTCTTGCTTTCAAATGTTTAAAAAAGTTCATGGAAAATAGTGTATTGGAGGATGCTAGTTAGTTAACAAAGTCCCTTGGCTCTGCTCTGTACTACTAGCATTATCTATAGATTACTATTATAAATCAGAACATGTTAGTAAAAGTATAGCTCTATCTGTTTTTCCACTTCAGATTAGCGGAAATCGGCATTGATCCTCCTCTGTCAAACTTGGTTTGGTTTGGTTTGGTTGTCTAGATGATCAAATATAAGAAAGACATCCTAAGAAATTTTGAGCAAATTAAATTATCTAGACTTTGGGGTTGGCTACTGTCTCACTGTTAGGCTCTTAATATGTAAATCCCACATCTTCTTTGGCCTTGCCTTTAATCTCCGAGATTATATGTTGGTTTTATCATGTTGGCATATAATATATATTAGCATTTTAACCGGTGGTCTACTTTTAGACTGGGTGTAATCCAATAATACTCTGCATCAACACTTGCTCATGTGATTATTGAATATCTTGTTGCTAAATTGGTAAACTCTTTTTGTTCACAGTTTATTGCAGCTTGTAAAAAGCCCCCTGTGTACTGTATCATCACGGAATATATGTCACAAGGAACGCTGAGGATGTATCTCAACAAGAAGGAGCCATACTCTCTTTCAACAGAAACAATACTGAGGTTAGCTCTTGACATATCCCGAGGAATGGAGTATCTTCATTCTCAAGGGGTGATCCACAGGGACCTCAAATCCAATAACTTGCTTCTTAATGATGATATGAGGGTTAAGGTGGCAGATTTTGGTACATCGTGTCTTGAAACACAGTGCCAGGAAACCAAGGGAAACAAGGGAACTTACCGTTGGATGGCACCGGAGATGATCAAGGAGAAACCTTGTACTCGGAAGGTTGATGTTTATAGTTTCGGGATTGTGTTATGGGAGCTGACAACAGCTTTGCTTCCCTTTCAAGGAATGACCCCTGTGCAGGCTGCATTTGCTGTGGCTGAAAAGGTGAGATGGTTATTCTCAAATTGCACATCCTTTCATTAGAGTCAAAAGATATTCCATACCATCTTTCTTGAAATATGCTTAGGTCTTACGCTTTTTTTCTCTGTCTAACTTGATATATACTATTTTTCAATTCTGGATTTCTCATAATTTGGATCCTAAATTGTCTAATGGACTAAAAACATTCTAGTGAAAAATGTATTTGCTTTGAATGAACAGGAATTGTTCATTAATTAAGATGTGGTTTTGGTTATATATATGCTGCAATGCAAGCTGCTACATCAGTCTACATCTACGTAGGGGCTTCCAAAGCTCTTATAGAATAAGGTTCCTATTTAAAGTTGTTACAAGTGCGTAATCAATCTTTTGTTTGCTGCTACACGTGAAAAAAAAAAAAATTGCTGAAATTGGAGGAAATAAGCATAATTTTATTTTGATGCGGCAGAATGAACGCCCTCCAATGCCGGCTAGTTGTCAACCGGCGCTTGCGCACCTGATCAAGCGCTGTTGGGCAGCAAACCCTTCGAAGCGGCCGGATTTTAGCGACATTGTGTCTGCTTTGGAGAAGTATGATGAGTGTGTGAAGGAGGGCCTTCCTCTGACGCACCATTCCGGGCTGGTGAGCAGAAATGTCATTATTGAACGCTTGAAGGGCTGTGTATCCATGAGCTCCTCTTCTGTACCTGTACAAGCCTAAGTCCACATTACAAGGTATTGCTGTTGTTATTTCCATCATAAAAGGCTGTCAAATGAGTCCATTATAATTTTAACATGATTTTCTTTTAATTATCTTATGTAACTGTATGTGAGGAATGTAAAAACTTTGATGTGAATGTTCAGATATAGAATTCTGAGTATTAAACAAAAAGAAAAAAAAAGAAAAGATTAGATTTGTTCTTTGTCCAACGTCGTTCAAATCAAAGCAAGCAGATATAGAATTCCAATCACAAAAGTGAAATAGAAATCCCTCCAGGTATAAAAATAATATGAGGAATCTTCTTCACTGGTTGGTTGTCAACTTGTCATTGGCCAACTTCAATTATTTGATCGTGAATTCGAAATTCATTTGACAAACCATGAATGAAATGATTGATATATATTGGTGATTAATAGAAAAATCTTACACAGCATAGCTCATGAGTCATGTGTTTAAGAAAAGAAAAGCATTTTGCTTTGCTTTTTAATCTCACATACATAATGGATTCCCATGGGTTTTTGTTTTCTTACTTGGGGAAAAAGCATTTCAATTTGATACTGTGGACCAAAAAGAAAGAATCTGCTTTTTGGTATTGACTAATTCATGCATGCATTATGCATATGTTGCATGCAAGCGTTTTGTTTGGGTCTGATTAAGTCTTAATAAGACTTTTGTGAAAGCTACAAACGAAATCAACGCTCAGTAAAACACGTCAGGTTCAGGTTGATATATATATATATATATATATATATATATATATATATATATATATATATATGTGATGAGTGGAGAAAAGCTCAGTTGCTATCTGGATCACAAACATAACGTGAACTTTAAAAAGTTTGCAACAAAAGCCAAGAGATGTTGTTCATTCTGAATTGTGGATGAGCATGAGCCTGCCTGCTCTTGGAGGTTTTATTTGAGGACTTGATCTAAGTGTTATAAGTTGTTGACCTTGACCCATTCAAAAATCCAAATCCAACTCTTATTTTCTGCATTATCATCATGAGTGGTCCGAAGAATTTTAGATGGCTCGCCAAAAAATAAATACATTAAATCATTTAGCCAAATCAAACGCGTGAGAACAAAGCTAAAAAACGACATCAAGTGAGTATTCGAATCTTTATATAAATTAGATGGATTTAAACCATCGCTTATACATAATAATAAATTAGGGACCTATAATTTGCAACTTTATTGTTTTGTTTATAAATCCTTGAAGAAATATTCATTTCAAGGGTAAACTCAACTCACACCATCTTGAACTAAAGTTTGTTAACCACCTAATGGAAAACATGTATGGATGGGTTTAGTTTAACGATAAATCTAGACCGTCAAAATAACGCAGGAATCAGGCACATCCGAGGTTTTCCATGCTACGTGTACGGTGATGATACGTAGGTGCATGTTAAGCTATATGGTCGGGGAATATGTGCCGGAGGCACCGAGAGTTGGGGCAATTGTCCCCTTCTTTCAGTTCGGTATTTATTTATTTATTTATTGGCCCCAAACCAACCCAAGATGTGCATTCCAAAAATACTCTCTCACTCATTTATTTTACCAAATTTTATTAGTTATTTTAAATATATATATTTAAAAAAAACAATCAGGGTGCAGAATTTCAGAGAATATTTATTATTAAAATATTCTGTTTACTTTTTTCAAAATTACCCAAATGCCCTTTTTATTTCGATTCGATCAACTGAATAATGCACTTTTCTTAATGGAGAAGGCATATATATGCTTACAAGTGTCTCATTGTTGGTAATTAGGTGCAACTGTGCAAGGTTAATTAGAGGGAGTTTCTTCTTTAATTATGTTGTTAAAAAGTCCACTTCCACTTAGAATATTTATACTGGAGTTACCAATAGGCCTTATCATCTATCTTTTCATCTTACCATAATTGTTTGTTTAAATTACGTATGTGGTTTGTTTTGAAAAGATAAGTGAAATTTAGTCTAAAACTAAACACAAAAGTGTGGATGACCTTTTTCTTTCGGTTTGGTAAACTGCAATTCTCCCTCACCTTTTGCCTCAAAAGGAAGCCAATTTACTCTCAATCAATAGAAAGACCACCCATTTTCCTTTTCCTGTTTATAATCATTAAGCATCAATCGATTCAGTTCATCATCAAAAAGTATTGAGCTTGGGGAAAAGGGATAAATTCGTCCACAAAAGGTGATGTTATATATGTGATGTTATATATTAAATTAATCAATTATGGAAGAAATAAATGGGCCTGGGGAACAACGAAAAGAAGGTGAGGAGGGTTTGGACTGGAGTTTATAGTGGGGAACTCTTTTGGCTCCTTTGCTTTAATCCAAGCCTAACTTTGTTGTGTTTGCCTAGTGCTAGTGCAGTGCGACGCCTAACTCTGCGAGACACCTACCTCTTCTTCTCATCGCAACTAGTTACGACTCGAGATTATGTGTTGGAATCAAAATTTGTGTATAGTTTCCAACATTATGTTGATGCCAAAATATGGGAAGCCAAGGCATTTGGCGATTTGGCAAAGATATAAGCCACCCCGTGCTGTGCTCTCATTCCAAAAACCTTTCAGGCAGGAGCTGATGTGATCAAAATAATAGATTTTTGCATGCACCATCAAAATACAAAACACTAAAGAGTCAGAGTCCCTCAGCCACAGTTGTTGCAAACTAATTTGTGATGACTCAAAGGTCAAAATTAAAATTACCCATTTTTGTTTACATGTACTTGAAAGGGTAATTTACGGCCAAAAAACAAAACAAAAGAAAAGACACATCATGAAGATATGAAGATATGAAGAAGATGGAATTAACTAAACCCACCTCATAATTAAGTCATATTATAACTTAATTATTGCTTGATGTAGTCTTTGAGATTAGGGAAAACTTATTGGCTCCACACACCCCATATCCTCTCTCCAACAAAGCTCACAAACCTTCTCACTGAACTCTTCTCTGACTCTTCTTCATCAACCTCTCCACCACGACCACCACTAGTCTCTTGATCCGCCATGTGAGCCTGAGCCAGCTCCTTCTTCTTCAAACTCAACTCGGACCGCTTCAACTCACCCGATGACCCACCATTATGACCCCTCTTGTTCCTCCTCTCCTTCCTACTGTTATTATTATTATACTTTGAGTTTGCCTGCCCTTTACTCTCAGCCAACACCCAATCTTCAAAAGCATCGATGACCTCGTGGATCAGTTGCCGATTCGGCGACTCGTCCCATCTGACCCAGTAACTCTTGTAGCACCTGAAGCAGTCGCAGTTAAACCGCGCCGGGTGGTCACCGCCGCTCCCACTGCCTTTTGCGGGGCCCTTTTTGGCGGCAGAGGCTGCGGTGGACTTACGTGAACCGTAAGATGATGATGATAAGTTGACGGAGCTGTTGGAGCAGGAGATGAGGTAAGCCAAGACCTCTCTGTCCTCGGGCGACAGAGCCGCCGCGAGGGTGAGGATGGTAGCGGGAAGGAAGGCTAGGTGGTCTGATATGATTGGCGGTGAAGGATGAACCGTGCCCTTCCGGTAGAGCTTCTTCATGGTTGTTGCCTATTGGTGAATCAAAGACTTACAGTTGATGACGATGAGGTTCAGAGAGAGAAGACAGAGATAGAGGTTTTGGCCTTTGAAGGGTTGCTGAGGTTTTATTCATCAAAGAGAGAGAGGCATTGGAGTTGGTGTTGGGGTGATGTATGAAATTACGAAAGTTGGGTTCTGATTGGGGGCAATGTTCACGTGCAGCGCAGGGCTACTAACTATCTGTACATGCAGTGTATCGGAGTGCGTGGATAGGATTACTTGGACGGTTGTGATGCTGTGGGACCAGCTTACCTTTGATTAGTCTCTCTCGGTCTGCCTCTGTGTAAGTAAGTAAGTAGGGGTTGGTGGGGCTTTGAGCTCGGCCTTATCTGTGGTGCTACAGCCCTGGGGGATGAGCCTGGACCTTGTTAATTTTTTTTATAATTTATTTATTTAATCCTTATTTTATTTACAATTGAACCTGACCCTGAACAAAGCTGTACGAGGTAAAAGTTCATTTAAATACAAATGCTTTCAATGAATTCTAAGGCTTTGTTAACTAACTGGATTAATGAATCAAGCAATAAGATACTATTTTTTATAAAAAGACAATGCCATTTTGACTGTGTCAAAACGAGTTTAATAGATTGCAATTTGCAAGTAGGGTGTCATATTTCTGATATGATGTGTAAATTTTAATGGCGTGCATTTTGCTCTACATTTTGTTGACTTGGAATGGAAACTAACTCATGTCTCACTCACATCACACTCTGTGTGTTTAGAGATCTCAAATGGGCAGCATATAATAAGACAACATCGTATATCCAAAGTTTTTGAGTTTGGCTCCGAAAATTTGACACATCATATCAAAATGTAGAGCAAAATGCACGCCATTACAATTTACACATCACATCAGAAATCGTCAAAGGAAATTACATGCAAATTCCGAAGATTGCAATAACAATGATAAATAGAGCAAGTTAAGGTCTGCGCTAGCCATGAACAACTTCTTATTATGGCATTCCAGTTTCCCCCCGATCAGATTCAAGACAATGCAAATTTGACGTAAGGGCAAACGGTAAAATATGAGTCAGATAAAAATGGGAATTTTGAATTCTCACATTTATAATGATCAAACACCAAGGACCTATGGCTATAATTATACAAGCGAAAACCTTCAAGAAGAACTTGGTAGACGAGCTTTAATCCATGATTCCAGGTGCTTGAGCTCCTCATTGCTTATTGAATGGCCAAGATCAGGATAAGCCTGCAATTTACAACCAGTCAAATTTTCGGAGTAGCGTACAAGTCAAGTGTGCATTTAAGAAGTCTTGTGTTGCTTTGCATAAAATACCTTAAACTCGCAGTTTACACCAGCTCGTTCAAGGAAGGGGGGACCTGCTTGTCCAGCTTCAAGAAATACTGTTCTGTCTGCAATCCCATGAGACCACAAAATAGGTGTCTGCACATGTAGTAATGATATTTAGGTAATCAGACGGCTGTATCACGCGACAATTCACAAGAAAGCACCAGTTCATTGCAATCACATTTAACATTGAGACCACAATAGTTTTTCTCAAAAAGTTAGATTAATAGGAGAGAGGACCCCATATAATAGGAACTCATGGACATTAGATTTCATTAGACAGAAATCTTACAAATGGGACAAAGTCCATGACAATGACAATGATGAAATCTATTATCAGATATGATGGTATCACTATAATAGATGGACAAGCACAGTTTGATTTTGAATTCTCCCAATGACAAGTAATAAATTATTGAGGCACAGCACAATAACAGAAACAAATCCTGATTGAAACGTACCCTCTTTGCTTCTGGTGGGATTTGTTCTATTATAGATGAACTAAAAGGAACCCATCCACTAAACACTGCAGCTCCTCCAAGAGTTTTAGGATATAGCAGAACACTTGCCAATGTCAAGGCACCTGGTAAAAAGGTTGTACTTGCAAGTCAGTAGCAACAAAGAAATCAATTGTGCAAGTGTTTCTAACCGTGTATATGTAAGTGCATAGAGAAAGAGACACACCTCCTTGGCTGAATCCACACACAAAGACATTACTAGGATTTGTGCCAGCATCTATCTCCTTGTCTATCATCTTATGCACACTCTTAACTGCTTTGAGCAGGTCAGTTTCATTGTTTGGAGAATTCTGAAACATGTAACAGTATGGTCTTCAATAAACAACAAAGTATATAAGCAATTTCATGAGAACGGGTTCAAGTGGTAGAGGGTGTCAGACCCCCTTTTCATTTGAATTCATAACATGAATGCAAAACAGAAAGATTTAAGCAGGAGGAAAAAAAAATTATATTTTGAGAGGCCAATGGCCTTTTCGACAGCTCCTCTGGCCTTAAGAATAAGGGTGGAAGGGTGAGATCAGGGGCTTAATATTATCTGGGCATGAGTCTACTACAAATTATCAAGCATATTTAAATAAATAAAGGGAAGAAACAGAATCATAACTTACAGCCGTTACAGGAATCTCGCCAATGTCAAACCATGAAGGCATCCTAGCACCATCTACAAGAACAAAGTTATGCCTTAGATCAGTATACTGAATAGCTCTAGATCAAGTTATGCTCTTTCTATGTATTTATCAGCACAAAGACATCTTTCACTCACAAAAAAAGAAGAGATTCCTGCACTTTCAACAATGACCGCAGTCTCCACTTTAATTTGAGACCCCAATTCTAAAAGCAATACAAGTTACGTATTGAAAATCAAGATTGAATGCATCATAGACTCATAATGCGTTTGATAACAAGGGACAACCTAGCGTGCTGCGTGAGGTTTTCTTTAAAGTCAGGAAAAAAAGGACCCGACCCGCCCAGGCCGCCAAGGCGGACGACAAGCGCCTAGGCGGATTTTTCGAACTTCATGTAATTCAAAAGCTATCTATAACAATCCTTCAACACGCAACTAATAGCAACGGTAATTAAATTCTCCAGAAGATCATAAGATAACCCTCAATTACATAAACATACAAAAGTAATATCATAAAAAATAAAAAAAGCTAACTCAAAATTACATATAAAATTACAAGTATCCGGAAATTATGACTGTAAATGTAAACTTACAATTGCATGTAACTGGGTTTGATGGAGCTGATGGGAAGGACCACTTGGTGTTCCTAAACTCAGGCGAAGTGAAGAGGGTCTTGATGGGCTCGTTGGCTGGGCCTGAGTCACCCAACCCATGAAGCCACAGAACAAAGCTTCGAGCCATTGACGCTGGTCTTGGAGATTGATTTTGCTGGGAGAGTAGCAGCAAGAAGATGGTGCTGCTTACGGTGACCAAAAGCACAGCAATTGGCTTTGCTAAAAGCCAAAGATTCATGCTTAATCATCAACCATGGGGCTTTAGCTTTCGCAAATTTGAGGAGATGGATGTGAAATTACCAGAATTACCCCTGTCTCTTTGGGCCCTTTCTCGGCACCTAACCCCGCTCCAGTCCAACAAATATGTCTCCATTGCTATGTTTAATGTGGGAAATTTTATTTTCATGAAAAAAGGGAATTTTATTTTATTATTTCCCACCAAAAAAATTTATTTTCCTTTAATTGCATACGTGGCATACTTCTATTGGCCTACAGATCAACACGGTCGAGCAGCAGATATTATTGATCTCTCTCTGACTTGAGCGGGCTTCAGAGCTAGAGAGAGAATATTAATGGCGGCTTCGAAGCTCCAAGCGCTGTGGAATCACCCGGCCGGCCCTAAAACCAGTGAGTCACAGTCACTCCAATCTCACACCTGAATCATCCTTTTCTCTAATTATTTTTATCCGAAATTTCAATTTTAAAATTTTTATTTTCCGTTTTGCGCGATTTAGATCTTTTCCTTTGGATAGAGTTAACCCGTCCCTAAAATGAATCATACCGTTAACTATCTTCTGGTGAAGAGACCCAATTGAGACTTCTCCTAGAAATTAGAAGTAGGAGGACTAATTGTTTCTTTTAGACTAATAAAGTCCAAGTTTTAATTTTGCATCGTTTGCATTTAAGCTTTGATCAAGTTCTTCCCTGCAAATTTTGTTCATTGATTGATTGATTTTTTTTTTTTTTTAAAACTAAAGTGCGTTGACCCAACAAATTTCTGTAGTGCATTGCACTAAAAAAGAAAATTAGTAATGGAAATGACCTTAAAGGAGAACTGAGAGTTGGATTTCTGAGCTAACTTCACTTGGTTTGAAGTGGCTTTCACAGGTTTAGAATAACCATTTATTTTGTTTGCATCTGATTTGGTTTTTTTGTTGTTGTTGTTGTTGTTGTGGTCGTGTGGAAGTTTGGAACAAAGCATTGGTTGAAACCAAGTTGGCTGCTAATATATTGAGATTTGGGAAAACCTCTGCTACCTTTTGGAGACCACCTAAAACCAATCTATATAAACTCTGCTATATTGATAATTGTAATGCTATTTTTTATGGATAGTGATTTGTATTAATTAATTACTCTGTTATTGCATTGCAGTTCACTTTTGGGCACCCACATTTAAATGGGGCATCAGCATAGCTAATGTTGCTGACTTCGCCAAACCACCTGAAAATCTTTCATATCCTCAGCAATTAGGTTTGTTCGATGCTTTATACAAGTACTACTGTAAATGTCGAGTCATTTTTCTTGTACTACAAGCGCTTTAAGATACACATTGAGTCATCTCAATGTTGTATTCTTCTCACTTTTCTTTTTCTTTGTCTCTTTCAATATTGTTACACAGCGGTTGCATGCACTGGAGTTGTCTGGTCACGCTATAGCACTGTCATCACTCCGGTAAGTACAACTGTTGATATAATATTCCTGCCTCTAGAAGATCACAAGATTGATGATAATAGCTCTGATCCAGAGAGTGTCAAACAGCTACTTCTGTTTGAAGTTTACTTAACACCAAATTTTATTGAATAGTTTATAAAATGAATACATATACAGGTTGTGCTTTTGCTTCAAATGGTAAATTTTGTTGATCGTGTGAACTTGGAACATATCTTATGTAGATTTGGTGTGTAGTGTACAATCTGTGATGTAATTAGGTTTGCTTGAAATGATTGATGTGCTAAATTGTAGTTGTGATCACAAGTTCAATCCAAACTTTTACTTTCCAAAGGAAGATTGGTTTGAAAATTTTATTTCAGGTTTATGTTTGTCAACTTTGGAGTTTTCTTAAATGATTAGAAAGACCTGCTTTCGGTAAACTTGTGAGCTCCATGATAAATTAATGGTGGCATGCCTCTGGACCCCTCCAAAACGTCACCATTGCAACGAAATAGTCATACATGTTCTTTGATGTGGAAATAGAACAATAAAAAGGGACCTGGTTGCAGGTTAAAGGAGTAAAAGTGCTTGTGTTAAGGATAAGTCTTTTGGTTCTCTTCTTGATTCTGTTATTGGAGCTTTCCTGGATGGATTTTCTGCTGGATTTTAAGTTTTGGTCTCTGTAATTCATAATTGCAGAAGAACTGGAATCTTTTTAGTGTGAATGTAGCAATGGCAGGGACAGGCCTCTACCAACTTTCTCGTAAAATACGGTAAGTTCAATTTGATGTTATTTGTTTTGATGTGGAATTTTGGTGATTATTGAAGGATAGGATCTTATCAAATGATTCAGTAAACAGTGCTTGTTATCAATGGTTTAATTGGAATGAATCAAAATGTTTTTACGAGTTTGTTCCATCATAACCTGAACATCTCTATGACACAATCTTCTATATTCCAGGCAAGATTTTTTCTCCGAGACAGAAGCAGCTGCTGCTGAAGAATGATGACGAAAATTGTCCCGAGCACATCTTCTCATGGGTGCAAAGGCTCATGTTGCCTACTTCCCTTCCATTGTATTGAATTCGATTTGGTACACCTGATTTACGGTTGCCTTCTTGGAGATATTTGGATAGTCATATGCGGCCATTTGTACTTCTCTGTTGATTGTCATTTTGCAACTGAAAGTTAGTGGACAGTTGAACACCAAAAGTCCCTAATTTACCAATAATCTCATTTCTCCAAAACTCTCTCTTCTTTTTGGGATCCGAACTCCTTTCATTTGCTCTACATTTTTGTAGCTCTGCGCAGTTCATATTCCCTTCCCCCATTTCCACAGGTTCTTTTGGTCAATCCAAAATATTGGCGTTGTCACAATGAGATTTGGGTTTTGCTTCTTTATTATAACCCCCAAAAAAAAAACTTGAAAGCATGATTAACCCGCTGACCAGCATAAATTAACTCCAAACTTCGGAATAGTATTTTTTTTATTTGGTCGAAAGTCCCAATAAGGTAAGTAAAGAAATATATGCGGCTCCTCTTTGTTTCTGTTGTACCAAATCCAAATGGGGAGAGAGAGAGAGAGAGAGAGAGAGAGAGAGAGAGAGAGAGAGAGAGAGATTAAAATAATGGCACAACCTAGTCTTATACTATATACTGCATAGCGCATTTCATGGAGATGGATGGTGATGGCTCTGGTCTCTGGAAGACCCAACATACTATCCGAAACAGAGAAATCTCTTGAGGGGATCAGCTTTTGGACATGGCCCAACCTTGTAGTAGCTCTAATTTCTTCAGATATTGGAGAAAATCCTGGACTGCCTCATAGCCAAGCTTTTTTGCCCATTTGTTACAAGCACTTGTGTGTCTGAGTTTCCAGTTTTCAAGTGCAAGGAGCAGTCATAATCTGAAAAGAAAACCAATTGCTCTCAAACAACATGGTGGGTCGAACACCTTATGTTCTTGCATATCAATTTAATTGACAGGGTGATAACAAGGATGATGTTCCAGGAGCTTCATCATTCTACAGTTTTCAAGTTTTTATTCCATTATCATCAATCAAAGTCTATAGGTGCCACCACCACACCAGCTGACAAAAGCAAAATCACAGAGGTATGCCTTATTTGCTTGATAGAAGCTTCCTTTCTTGCGAAGGTTCGAATCACCAACGACTGGTTCGGTGGGACTCGGACAAGTTTAAGTTTTCACTGACATGCAGGGATATGTTAATAGTATAGCCGCGCGGCTATAACTTAGAGTGTCGCCGGCCGTCTGTTCTATTTGAAAATCCAAATATATTTAAATAGTACGGCCGCACGGCTATACTATTTAAATATCCGAATATATTTAGAGTATAGCCATCCGGTCGTACTATTTAAATATCCGAATATATTTCAAGAGGGGCTGTACGATTAAAATATATTTGAGGAGTATAGCCGCCCGGCTGTACTGCTCAGTGTCCCTTAGCCAAGATGTTGGAGAAGATAGGGTTGCCGGCAAAGCCATCACTGAGAGGGAATACTTGGGTTGTTGACGCCTCACACGGTCAGGGATGTACTTCTCAGTTCACCTTCATCAATCGCAAGGTTCATTTTTTATCCTTCCCTCCATCTCCGATCCAGTGACCCATCTATGAGTTCTTGACAAGTTCTTTTGTTTATTCATTACCCATGCCCTTAAAATCTGAGCCTTTTTAAGTTTATATGTGAACTCAACCGTGATTTCGATACTGCGCTTGGTGGCTTTCAATTTTGAACCTTGTAGACACCGTAGTAGATTGTTTAGTTTGTGTTGTGCAAAGAAATGTGTTCTGGTTATATAAAGCTTATTTGCATTTTATTCTAGGATTGAATGTGATATTTCTTTCTTGTCTCTGGGTCTTTTTCTGATTCTTGGTTATATGCAATGTGGAATTTCAGCATCATTGCCGGAGGCGTGGGGGCTTGTTTTGCAACAGCTGCACCCAGCCAAAAATGTTTTTACGCGGGCAAGGTGATTCACCTGTGCGGATTTGTGAGCATTGTGAAAATCTAGAAGAAGCAGCACGCTTTGAGAGACACGGCCACAAAACTAGAGCTGGGAGAGTTACCATCTTGATTCCTTCTAAGGTTGTTAGTTCATTTGTTGTTGCGTTGAACATTTGTCGGTTCTGTCACCAGTTTTGCTAGTTTTGTGCTTCTGCCACATGCTTTTTAGCTGAATTATGGTATAGATAGATTTTGTTGCACTTGCATCATTTTAATGGCAGACAGAAAAAGATTGAATTACTCTACCCTTTGATGGTTCCTTCTGTATCAAACCTAACTTTCTGTGCAGGCAGTCTGAAGTTGACATCAAAGCCTGAGGATGAAGTTCTGAACCAACTTCTCGGTAATGATAGGAAGGAATCAGGACAAGAGTAGTAGTGCATCTGTTCAAATAGTCAACAAGATTTCAGCCACCATGGGGTGGGAGAAATACATAGAAATCTCTCTGTTGATGAGCCTAATCATTTACAGAGTGGTGATGGATCTGCTTATCCTGAGGAGTTGCGTCAGCAAGCTTTGGATGAGAAGAAGTATAAAATTCTGAAAGGAGAAGGAAGGCCTGCGGAAGCATTAAGAGCGTTTAAGAGAGAGAAGGAGCTTGAGAGGCTGGCCGTATAGAAGAGCATGCCACTGAAATTGCATCAAAGTTAAACTGGTGGTACATCTCTGTTGACATGCCAACTACTATAATTAGCATAATCGCGCATGAAACGACATAGCAAGACATTTCAACTGGTGTAATCAAGGAACTAAAGCATAGTAAGACTAAACTTTACCATAGTTCTTGTTTAATAATTCAAAAGTTTAAAATCCCACTACAATTTCCAAGTACAACATCTCCTGTCTCAGAAGTAAACAAAAATGGCCGCGGAAAAAAATTCAATCATTTCAATTTTGAAAGTATAAGTTTTGCATCTTATACCAAATGGGTGCAATTTGCAATCGGCTAAACAATGAAACATCAAATGAAGACTAGTAGTACATGCGTATGCCACTGAAATTCACTTGCCCTATATGGCCATAGGTAAAATATAAAGCCAAAGGGAAAACTGAATTCAGAATTAGACACCAACAAATTAGCTCCTCCTTTTAAGTTTATGAGTGCCATTTTTCGAAGACCTCCAATCATAGGCTCACCAATAGTTGAACCTACTTTTGCAACTAACCATTTCTGGTTTTTTCAGTATTTAAAGCAGAACCATTATCACTTTCATGCGCATTCAAGCCCAAACTTAAATCCAAAGTGCTTTCATTCAGATCTTGGCAAACTACCTGATTATTGTCCTGAGAATGAAACCAAAATACAAGTTATAGTCAATAGAAAATGAAATCAAACCCATTTGATTTATCTTGGAATTCTACTGCCAATATGCTTTCCTCAATTTCCTATATAAAGAACGACAATTAAATGGAATCCCTCCACCAGAAAAGTCCAGTGCCCATATAGACTGATAGTAGTTCACCTTTTATACAGAAAACCTAACCATCAAGTTTTCCTCCTCCCCAAAAATGTCCATATTCATCAGTCAATTTAGGTTTTCCATATACATCAACGCACATAATAAGCATGTTGTCTCCATTAAGCAAGATATAGTAGGAAACAACATAAGCATAAAAATAGTTACAAACATTTTACCTCATTTTCTTCCATAGGAACGTCATTAATGTCAGGTTTCTCATCTAAAACCTCATTCTTGGGAGTGGCCTCTGTTTCAGTTGGCTCATTATCAATAGAGTTAGATTCATCTTCAACCTGTTCTGCAGCCTCAAGTTGCTGTTCTTCCAGTAAAGCAATCTGCTTTGTCAAATGGCCAAAGTTATCATTCAACAGAAAACCCCAACAAAATCACAGAAAATAATTAAGAAAGTCGAATTGATTCTATCCAGTTAACCACATTCCAATATTGGAAAACTAGTCTAGTGATGTTATGGTGGTAACCTGGGAAATGGTTACAGCACAATGAACTCAATACCATTACGATCATAAGAGTCATCCTTTGTAAAACATATGTTCCTCCAATAATCCACCAGAGCACACGAACAAGCATAGAGAACCTCTATGTTGTTGTTTTCAACTGTTATACTCACTCCAAGCACAAGTACACAACATCACAAACTCAGGTTTGACTACTTCATGGTACCTCCCTACGCAAGTACTTTCCTAACTATCCAGTGTAAGTAAACCACCTCTTTTCCCTCCAGAAGCTCACCATAGGAATAAGATCATGACACCAATTTCCAACGAGGACAAACACTACCAATTTTATAAACATAGCTGGCTCCTATAATTAGGATTCAGTCAAGCAAGCACTAATGCAGATTCTGGGAAAATAAGAGATTCCTAGGAACACCACAAAGGCATTCACATATCAATGTTTTCTCTGAGTCTTGCTTCTGCAGAGATAAATCTAGATCTTAACATAAACCGTAGAAATAAGCACAGTAGACGTGTAAGCTTTTGATTATCACATTGCTCCATAACTACATCCTTATCAATGTGTAGTAATCAAAACTTCATCACTGCTTTTACCAAAGTTATTTTGCCACTGACCACTTAGGAATGGCTCGAAATTCTTTCCCATATGCTAAAGTTCAGCAAGATGCCAAAAGGAAAATTGATAATAAGCAGTAGAGCATTCTCTAGAGTATAAAATATCAAAGTAAACCCCAAAAACCCCCTATTGATAACGGAGATTCAATATCAACTTTGTGAGAAAGCTAACTGCATTTTGTAATCACTACAAGTTACAACCTTTAACATCTTATCTTTTATCAAGGTACTAAAATCATTTATTACTAAAACAACATTCAGCTTAATGTCATATAAATTCGTCCAGAGTAGCTCGTCTCATATATTAACAGTAACCGTTGCATCCTCTACTAGAATTACAAAATCACTAATCATAAAGCAACTCAAGAAATTCATAACGTGAAAACGACAAGTTCCCACTTCTCCTCAATCATACTACTACTAAACACAAAACTCTCTAATGAGCTAATTCTTTTTCAGTTTTAAATGGATAATCGTGAGCTGCGGTAAGTATGACTCACAACATGAGTGTGAACATTAAAAAATATACACAAACAAAATGCAATAACAACTCTATTGTATTAGTAGCAAAACTTCAAACAGTTCCTTCACAAATTACAAGCTAAGCTAAGCCACCACTTTAACTCGACTAAGAACTCAAATTCAAATTGTACAATTGGGTATAACCATTAGTCAATATAACCTATCATTCCTTTTTAAACTCAAGGACAAACATTAATGCAAATCACGAGATCCTCACTTATCAGCCCCAAAAAACATTAAAAGCAAACATAAACCCATAATTTCCCACGTGTCTAATCAACCCAAAAAGACCTCCTTTCCAAAGATCCTGAAACCAAACCCTAAATTACTATTAACCCCAAGAAAACACATAAAGAATTCAACTCAATCACCCACAATGCTTTCATTAAACGACTAAAAAAACACACCCAGACAATAATCAGCCCCAAATCCAAGAATTCCAAGAGAATTAAACAAAAATGAATAAAATAAGTAAAATCGCAGAAAATTACCGGAATGTATTTAAATTTTCGGCGAGGCGGCTCCTCGTTAGCCCCCAATGCATCGTCGTCCTTTGCAGAAACCTTGTCCCCCCCATTGCCATTGGTGACTGCGTTATTATTGTTGCTAATGGCTGTGTTTTGGCTTTGGGTAATTGGGGTCCACTTGTAAAGCAAGAGATGCGAGCCGTTATTACCGTTAGAGGTACCGTTGTGGCCGTTAATCTGATGAGAGTGATGGGTGGTAGAACTAGCGTTGTTGGTGTTAGAGGATGGTGCTACGTGGACCCACTTCTTCTTCCACTTCCTCACCGGCCCAGTGAACACCGTGGCTGGTCCGTACCGGGTCGAGGACCGCCCGAGTCGGGCCCCAACTCCCTCCATCTTGCTGATGGATCTCCGATTCTGCGCTGGCGACTCGGTGGGCGTCCGATCCGTGATGAAATTTAAAAAATTAAAAAGATTTTTCTATATAAATTCTTTGTTTCTTTGTATCTTTCTTGCTTTGTTTCTCACTTTCTCTCTCTAAAGATGGGCGGGTGTGCGTTTAGATGTATGTCCTTTATGGTTTCCGTGTTTGGGTGGGATTGGATGGTGCTCGTACACTGTTACTCGCGTGATGCTAAATCAGGGCCGTTGACGTGGACTCTTCACCAGATTGGGACTTGGCCCTTCTCTTGTTTCCACTTTCATTCACCAATCATTGGAAACAATTAAAAAAAATTATTTACTTAATTGTGTACTTGTCTAGAGAAAACTAAATTAACAAATAGGGTATTTGATCCGGTATTCAAAACACAAAGTGTGGAGTAGTATTATGCAATCCGAATATTAAAAAAATTTAGCTGTGTTTTTAATATGGGGATATTTGGTGTCCAAAAATATATTTAAAATTAAATTTAAGTTAAGTTAGTTGGTTAAGGCAGTGTGTCCGCCTTATTGCATCCAAATTCGAAACTGCTCCCCCATACATTACAATCGAGAAAAGAAAAAAAATTGAGAAAATAGGTTTAGTATTGGCATATGCCAATGCCATGCCCTTATCTAGAAAAACAATGAGGAATCGGATATGTACTTTTGTCAGTAAGCCTTTGACTGGACCTCTAGCATCCCTCAAGAACAAGCCCAAAAAGAATACGAGGCTCCAGAATGGGCTGGGCCATTATTCAGTAACTGGCCTTGCCAACATACCAAAACGTTACAGAAAAAAAGACAAATTAAAACGAAAGTTAAAAAAGGAATAAACACTAGCAGAGCCAGCCTCTCCCCTGCTTCGATCGAGCGGCGAAAAGAGAAGGCAGGCACTGGCAGCCGCTTGCAAAATCAAAGCCTTTTTTCACATTTAAACTCTTCTGCTTCGTCTAAGACATTTGTTCAAGTCTTTTGGCTCCAAAGATTCTGTTTTTCATTGTATTCAGTTATTCAATTAATTGCAGCATTCCCTCTCATCCTTTCAATGGAAGCTCAGCGTCTGCTTTCTGGGTTTTGCTCAACCCCACCGATTCAAAATACCAAAACCCAAGTCTTTGTAAAATTTCCCCTTTCCTCTTCTTCTGCTTCTTTTGCTCAATCCCAAAAATGGGTCTCCTTCAAAGCTTGCCCTTCTATTTCACAAAGTGCATTGTCTGGGAAGGTATTTCAGTGTAGGAACAGTAGAGAGAGAATTGAGTTCCTTGCTTCTGATAAAGAAGATTTGAGAAGTGGGATTAGACGGAAAAAGCTTGCGGTTTTCGTTTCCGGTGGAGGCTCCAACTTCCGGTCCATTCAAGAAGCATGTCTTCGGGGTTCAATTCATGGAGACATTGTTGTTGTAGTCACAAGTAAACAAGGTCTCCTCCACTCTCCAAATCTGTTATGAATTGTGTGAAATTGGTTTTCTTGTTGATATTGATCTAGCAACTTGGATAAACACCAATTTGAGATATAATAGTATTTTATGTTTATAGAGGAAAGGTCCTCATTGATTTCTTTCTTTTAATGAGAGTGTGGTGAAAACAGAAAGCAAATTAGCAACTTCAGAAATATATTGTATAAATCTTTGATACAAATATTGTATATTCAGATTGCGGAGGTGCTGACTATGCAAGAGATAAGGGCCTCCCAGTTATATTGTTCCCCAAAACAAAACTTGAGGCTGATGGAATATCTCCAGCTGACCTTGTTGCTACCCTTAGGTGAGGCTCTTTCACATTTTTGTTAAGCCAGGAGGAGTGTCTTATATTTTAACTCATTGTTGTATAAGCACTGCCATCAAAATATCTAGTCTAACACTGGGAAATTATTTGAATCTGATTCAGCTTCATCTAATTCAGCTTCTTCACATATTGGAAAGATTCTAAATAACATTGAGTGTTGCCTGCACTTTAACACAACTTATTTTGATGGCTAAAGTTGCCAGCTCTTCTATGACCGTAGCGTAGGTTAAATATACCTGCTTTTTATATGTTCTCTCATGTCTAAGCCTAAGAATATGGGCCAAATTGAGCTGTAATTTTTTTAAGCTAGCATGGCATAAATTATCTGTGAATATTTTTAAAAGCATTGTTTTATTGCTTATTAGCTTTTGATGTCTTGTACTCAGGAGATTTGAGGTTGACTTTGTTCTCCTGGCTGGTTACCTAAAACTTATACCAGCAGAGTTGATACAAGCTTATCCCAGATCCATACTGAACATCCATCCGTCACTTCTTCCAGCATTTGGAGGCAAAGGTAATTATGGGATGAAGGTCCACAAGGCGGTCATTGCTTCTGGAGCAAGGTATGCTACTATTGCCAAAACTCAATAGCTTCTGAATCTAATTTCGCTTATTCAAGTTA
This sequence comes from Prunus dulcis, assembly GCF_902201215.1. NCBI lineage: Eukaryota > Viridiplantae > Streptophyta > Magnoliopsida > Rosales > Rosaceae > Prunus > Prunus dulcis. The sequence goes on along the minus strand of NC_047653.1, from coordinate 565,124 downwards.
CACTGTGCTGTTTCCATGTATGAGGAGGAGACCTAATATTATGTTTCTTTCATTTTGGTCAGATACACAGGCCCTACAATACATTTTGTTGATGAGCACTACGACACGGGACGTATCCTTGCTCAAAGAGTTGTCCCTGTGCTTGCCAAGGACACTGCGGAGGAGCTGGCAGCAAGGGTTCTTCGGGAGGTAATGCAATTTTATGACACTCTTTTATTTACAATTGTTGATTTGTCTGAACCACTGACAGACCACAAGAAGCTTTTTCTCCCCTCCTTTCATTTTTTCTTTTATACTGACCTCTTTTTGGATGCTATACTCATAGATTTGGTAGTATGTGCATCCTGTGCAAATAATTTTTTGATTTGGCTTCATTATTGAATTCAGGAGCATCGCATATATGTGGAAGTGATAACAGCATTATGTGAAGATCGGGTCATTTGGAGGGAGGATGGTGTTCCTATAATCCGGAGCAAAGAAAATCCCAATGAATACAGCTAGCAGAACCATAGGATTTCATTTTTGAAGGGCTTTGTCCAGATGATGATGATGTAAACGTCCTATTACTTGGATGCATGCAGATATAAACACACAAAAGAAGGGAAAGGGCCGGGGGAGGGGGGGGTTGGGGGGTTGGGGTTGGGCGGGGCGGCTAAGAAAGAGCTCCAAACTTAGACTAACATGATTTCTGTTCGTCATGTATGAGTAAATTAGTCAGCGCTTGATTTCCTGTTAAACTACAGGCTATCTTTTTTGTAGAATGGCGCGAGGAGTGTGTATGCTTATATTTTTGTTTTCTCTCAGTTTGCTTAATCATCTGAGGAGTGTTAACATTCTTTACAGTGTGATCTTGTTTTGTTTTGAACACATCTTGTTCATTATCTTACAGCAACAACAACAAATACTATGGAAGGTCAGTGTTTTCCATGTCTTCCTCGTATCAATCAAAAAGAACACTAATGGACGGTCTAGATTTCAAAGCAGCATATGCTAGCTATCATCCAAAGACACTTGGCTTTGGATTTCAAAAAAATTAAAGGAAAAAGATTGGCAACTCCAAGCCGTACTTTATATGGGCCTGACACAAATGGACGGTCTAGATTTCAATAGCTATTTTGAAGCCCAAGTGATACATTTTGACAGCGCAGTGGTGGCGATTGTATTGTGAAGTAATACATCTGCATCCGTAGCACCGAAAGATATTCTTGACATCACAGATGTGCGGCTGAGATCTAATCGTCTTCCACCCCACTTAACATTTATCCCAGATTCATTCATTATAAAGCAGCCCCTAGGGTTTTGAGAGAGTCCCATCACATTGCTCTCTCACTCTCTTCAGCCGTTTAGCTTTTCATTTCTCTCTCTCTCTCTCTCTCTGTTTCTCTAATCTTCAACTCTGCATGTCTTTTAGTTTTTGGAAAGATGAAAGTTTATAGATTGAATGAGCTACTTGTACCAAGAGAAGGGTTTGATACAAAATCAGTAACCTTGTTCTTGAATTTGGCCAAAGCGGCTGTAGCTAAATCGATTTCATGAGAAGTTTACTGGCCGGTCGTTGTGTTCTGTCGACAGATCTGCTTACCGAGCTTCTCACATTTCTTCTCTCTTATTGAACAATCTTTTTCATTGTTTTTTTCTTCTTCTTAATTTAGAGTATTTTCAATTCGAATGAATCATATGAGAAGGGGAGATGAGGGAAATGGCATAGGATTTAGCCTTTTCATGAGAACCTTCTCTTACATGAACAAATTTTTCGTTTGGGTACCTTCCAGGCAAACTTGCTTTGATTTCCCAGCTGTTTGCGTCTATCGGTGCCTACATTTTTCATTTTTCATTTTGTCGTGCATTTGGGGATTTCAAAGGCAAATCACAAATTTCACTTTGGACGTGAAATTCTGATAAATCATAAACATGAGAAGAAGGCTTGGACAAATTGATATGACTTGACCCAAGCGAAACGAGACAAATTAATTTTACATTTTATTCAAAAAAATATATAATGGTATTTCACAGACATTGTTTTAATCAAAACCCAGATGGTTTCCAAAATTACTACCCAAGGGGTAGCCAAAAAAATCACAATCTCAAAATTTATATTACCAAACTAAAACAGGACAAAACGAATGCTCAGATGCCCTGAAACGCAGCAGTTAAATGCCCAACTCTTAACCCGTTCTTGCTAGCAAAGGCATCTCTGCAATAATAAGCCTTTGTAGTCAAAGCCTCAAACCCCGTTGATCTCTTTAGACCAACACTCTCATTGTGTTCCAACTCCTTGGCTGGAACTGCATTTGTTGTGCGCTTGTAGGAGCCTAACCATTTGGATTGCATGTACCCATTTCTCCTCCATGGTGGCATTGGCATGTCCACGCTCTTCATCGACTTTTTGATGGCGGTGCACATGAGCCTCACAATTTTCTTCAGCTCCTCAACTTGTACGACGAATGTCGTCGGGAAGACACTAAGCAACGCTTCGTATTGACTCGTGGGACGAGCGATTTCGAATTCTACCACGAAGAATGGTTCAACAATGTAACGAGTCCCTTTGACATGGACATCTACAAATTCATATTCCCCCGCTGGGAACCGGCTGGATTTCACCCACTTTGATTTGCACAGTCCTGTAAAATTGGGAAGCACAACATAATTAGTAATTAATCTCAATCTCAGCCATTTTCAATTGGGTTTATAGAGTGCATCTTAAGAAACTGAAAACCCAATTGGGATTTTTCAAATGCATCAAGAAACTTTCACAAAGTTTTAACCAATTGAACTAGTTTTTACTTTTTAAATTTGCAGTCTTTCAACAGAAAGGACAAGAAGGAATGAATGGTAGTTTTTCAAATTTTCAGAACTAAAAGACAGATTTTCGGTCAAATAAATCTTATTTCTTTCAAGAACTGTGCAGAGGAATCAAAAGAAGAAAACTTTACTCACCAGCATCGAAACCCTTCTCGCGCAAATGAGCCATCAACTTTCGCTTGAACCCCGGGGACGACCTGTCCCCAGTAGCCCCTCCAACTGCGACTTCAACCTCAGCAAAAATCCTCTGCTTCACATCATCGTCATCATCCTCGTCACTTTTATCAAGCAGGCTTTGCAGGGTATTCTTGGTCTCTGAATCAGACCAATAACCCTCCGACTCTTCCTCCATCAACTGCTCCTTATTGTTTATGTCTTTACGGGCATCCCCTTCTCCTCTGAAATCTCCTCTTTCAATGAAAGAGTTGACAAGAGCCGATAAATCCGAAAAGCTCTCCGCCGCCGCCGAGTGCTCGCTTCCACTGCTCTCACAGAGCCTCACCCGCGCCACCTCATCGAAAGCCGCTGCTACTCTCTGAAACCTCACTGGAATCTTGGCTGCCATTTTAATTCTCTAAATTCTAATGCTATATAGCCTATTGCTAGCAAGCTTGGCTATCAACTTCCTTGCTTTCTTCTTCCCCTTTTTGGGTGCTTTGCTCTGCTCCCTTAATGGGTTAGCTCCCAATCAACTATCCGCTTTCACTTTTGCGAGAAAACGTTTCAAGTGAATGATACGATTTGTGGGTTTCTTTTTCTTGTTTTTAATAAATACATATATAGAGATAACGAGGGGGAAAGGTAATTGGGTGTTTGCTCTATAGTGTTGTCATATTGTGTTCATGGTGTTTACATAAAAGACACAAGTGGGGAATGAATATGATGACACGATGTGAAGAGCTAAACGCCGCTGTGCATTATTTATAGCAACGTCTCATACCAGTTATGAGTGCGCGACTTTGCATTTTTTTTTTTGGGGGGGGGGGGGGGGGGGGGGGGGGGGGGTGGGGTGGTGTTGATGTATGTGGGCTTGATCGCGTTCTTTTCAAATGAATCTGCCCCTTTTCACGTCCCCGTTCCGTTTTCTGTATTGCTTTTTTGTGTGGACGAGGAAGAGAGTGTGTATGAGATACACAAGGATTTGTGTACGAAATACAATAAGCATGAGGAAACCGTGGATTAGTTTAAATTAACAATTTAGTTCAGAGGACTTAATTGGATTTTGATTTGGTCACCATTTCACGTCCAATTAAATTGCATTGCATTTAATGAAAAATACTTCATTTAATAATTAAATTTGGGAGATAACTATATTTATCACGTATACAACTTGTATTAATTATTTTTCAAGCCAACGTCGATGACTATTTCTTACAGCAACTTAAATTATTGAAGACGTTAGTGAATAATCTATAGAGGATTTAGATTCAATTTAAACAAGATAAATGTATTCCTTTAATCACATTAAATTTCTTAATGATTCTCGAGTTGACTAATCTTTTTGCAATGTCACAAATTTAATGATGATACATAAGAGTCAAACCAAAAGATAACCCTATGACGCACTAACAACTATGAACGAGAAATGGCATAGAATATGCTAAGTTCAGTAAGGTAGAACATAGTTTTCCTTTGTTTTCCTTGGTGGTTTGTTCCTTAGGGGTTATAATTTTTTGGTTTTACTATTAGTTACAGTTTTCAAGTTGGCAATGATGGATGAGGAGCTTTGATTATTTTGGCAAACGTATAGCTAGTTTCGAAATTGTAGAGTTTTTGATATGTGTAGAGTGGAGTGGTGCATATATATATATATATATATATCACATTTTTATATGATCTTACGTGGCAAATCAGGTAGACAACCATATCAGTTAAATATATTTAACATTTTCTTTTCTTTTATGATTTATTAACACTTAAAAAAAACTGTTAATTAAACTTTCTTTATTAAAATACATTTTATTCATTTAATTAATGTGATATATAATATAAACATACTACATTATATAATATAAAAATATAAAATAAAAATATAATAAATATAGCATTACTTCTCTGATATGTTAGGCAATAGACTAATTTGGCCCTTCCTTCCTAGTGTACAGAAGCATGTGGGCCACAGTTTTCTCACGTGTGCCCCAGTCTGCCAAATACGTCATCCTACATCTTGGATGTGGAAAATGTGGAAAACGGAAGCTGAAACCATTAATGGTGTTCCGAAATGTCCAGGTTCAATGAACCCAAACATGTCTACATGCATTGAACCCTAATACTTCTTTTTCTAAATCCAAAACCAATGTAATCTATATATATAATAAAAACAACAACAATAATAATCAAGAAAACCGTGACCTTGTTGAAATTGTTAACAGGTAAAGTGACATATCCAATCACATTATAGCCGCCAAACGAAGATAAAAAGGCAAACTTACTTTTTGAGTAAGAAAACCAGTGTCATTCAAGAGTTATGGAATATCAACGTCTTTTTTACGACTTATAGAGGGAATTTTTATTTATTTATGATTTTTATAGATTTTTTTATTTAAAAAAAGGATTGTCGACAGTAGGAGACCTAAATTTGGACATTGATAACGAAGAGAACGATCCTTACCAACTTAACCAACATTTGTTGGCAAAGCAAACTTACTTTTGAAGTTTGATAAACATGTGCGTTTTATATTTTATTTCTCTTTTAAATATAAATATAAAGCAACTTGGTTATCTATTTCCATTGGACCAAAAGAGACCGTAGGTAGGTACTACTAGTCTACTATCAGTCAATTTCATTGTCTATTTATGGCCAACAAAAAAATAAATATTACGTTGGAAATCCTTCCACCGAGTACTTCCATTTGGTACTTGTACATATCAAGTTTTAAGGAAATTTGTCTCATTTTCTCATCATTGAACGATAAATATGATAAAATTAATATATGAGTCCCGTTAATGCATGTTTAAGATTGTGTATACGATTGTTTTTTGAGGTAGATGCATTAATCATGTTGGCCTAATCCCTCTATCTTTTGATTTTTTTTAAATGAAAATGTATTTTTATATAAAGGTAACCCTTTATTAGTGGGAAGCATTTGATAATGACTTTATTTTTAAACTTATCTTTGTTACATAAAGTTATTTTTCATTCATACGTTGGCCCTTCTATATACTCAAGTAGGACTTTTTTATTTAAAAAAATTGAAGATGAGTTCTAAACATTGTTATTGATTCAGCTTCCAATACATTATTATTAAAAACTAACTTGTAAAGAGCACCTTCTCACGAAGTTGAAAGGTCAATACTTGAGAATCATCGGTTACATTTTACTTAATAATGTACTCGTTACGTGAAAGTTTCGCCTTAAAAATATATCATTTTACCAATACATCTATATAAGAGTTGACTATTGTCATTCCCTATTATTTTTTATCAGTAATTTTAGGTTAAAATATTCATTACAACTTGACTAATCAATTCTGTAGGGTTTTTCCCTATTAAAATAAAAATAAAATAAAATAAAATGTATAGGGTTTCTTTTGAAGGTTCTTAAAAATAATATAGTTTGTAGGCCCAAAATTGTAACCAAGTTAAGTGGACTTATTGAAATCTAAAGCCCATTTAGCAACCTAACAAGGGTTTCAGCTTGGACCAAAAATTTGAGGCAATAGGATGAGCTGGGTTACGATGGGCCTTGGTTTTTTGTCGGCACTGGCCCGGCCAAGAACTCAAAAATAATCCAAACCATTAAAAATGAAAAATCAAATAAAACTGGAAAAGAATAAAAATAGAAAAAAGAAAGAAAAGAAACACAAGAAGCAGACTCGGTCTCTTTCTGCCTCGAACGCCGAAAAGAAATTCTGAGCCTCTTGCCCTCATCACCACCACAAGCCATCCCTTTTGTCATTGAAATTTGGAGAGGGAGACATACGGACTCACCAAGCCTACCAGAGAAGAAGGAATGAGATCTCTTTCAGCCCAGACGGTGCGTTTTGGTACTTTATATGCATAGCACATAAATATACTATTCCATTATACAGTAGCTTATACCATGTATCTGGCTTTTGTGTTCTTTTTTTGTATTGATTCGTTGGTGGCTTTCGAGCTTTTGGGCACGTTCATGGATTCATAGGTCATGGGTAATGGTTGAGTTTGGCTTTCATTTTTTCTGAGATTACTTAATGGTTAGATTGGATCTTATTATTTTCGAATATTGATTGTATTGCTGGTATTTCTTGTGTTCCTGAGAATAATGATGTTGGTCTAATCAGGTTTAAGGATTTGTTATGTGGGATCTGATTCTACCTTCGTGGAGTGTGGGCTATTTGCGAATATAATGCCAACAGACCCACCGGTTGGAAATTAGCTGGTTTTCATTGCCATGGTTTATTTTCATATTGTTGTATAGATCGATGTTTAAACCATGCACTCGAGAGTTTTTGAGATGTGAACGTTCATGAAATATGTAACCATTGTTTTGATTTAAGAAGTGTTTTTAAGATGTGTGGTTAAATTATGCAGTTAAAACCAGTTACAATGTCGCGTGCACTTAATGCATAATGCAATTTTTAGAATCTTTGATTGGTTTTAGGATATTAATTTTATGCTTTGATTGAATATGCATCGTTTGATGAACATGGTTTTTGCCATACTGTTCTGTTTGTAGTAAATTTTATTATACCATCTCTATCCGAACTGTGTTCTTATGTTTCTTATTTCCTTTTTGTATTATTTGAATCAAGTTGCCTGGTTGCTTAGAATATTATCTTGTGCAGGTGTATGGTGTGCAGGTTTTGTGAACTCTGCAACTTTCTGGATAACAAGACTTGGTTCTATATATACAGAACATAGAAAGAGGAATGGCTGATACCGGATCAAGCTTCTGGGGTCCTGTCACATCCACGATTGAATGTTGCGAGAAGAATTATGCCTACTCTTCTTATATTGCGGAATTTTTCAACACTTTATCAAACATCCCAAGCATTCTTTTGGCACTCATTGGGCTTATAAATGTCTTAAGGCAGCGGTTTGAGAAGAGATTCAGCATTCTTCACATATCTAATATGATTCTTGCCATTGGAAGCATGTTATACCATGCCACGTTGCAGCATGTGTAAGTATTATTCTGAGTTTACTTGTTCTGGAAATTTAAATGAATGGATCATTGGCTGAACTCGGATTCTCAAGCTAGAATTAGAGTAACTATGATGTGTTGATAGAAGAGTCTTAATTGGAAAACGTGAATAACATGTGTATATTAGACTTTTATGAGTATTATAAGCATTTTAGCAGTAACTCCCAATGTGAAGTGAACAACTTTCACATGGAGAGTCGCAAATATTTTTATTTGATTGTTTCCTTCTCTCTTCTATAAATAAATTTTCTATGGATACTGTAGATAAGTATAATTCATGCACCCAAAAGTGTTTTAGGTTGAGTTGGTTAGTTGCAGCAAATGTAGTCTTCTATGGACTGGGGAAAATTGCAATGATCCGTAATGTTTGAGAAACATATAAGAATTCATGTTATTGAGATGCTTCATTAAATATATTCTGGGTAGCTAATGATATCGGTGTTAGCTTTCTTGAAGAATGAACACACACATATGCACACATGCGCGTCTGCATTAGCTATGCAGGCTTTATGCGGACGACTTCTCTGCCTCATAGTTTTATTTGTTACTCAGTCTGTCAAACATTATTATGAAATTTTCTCTTCTTGACTAAATAGTTGCTATGAAAATTGATGTCTGAAGATTTGTTTGATATATATTTCCAGGCAACAGCAGAGCGATGAGACTCCTATGGTTTGGGAGATGCTCCTTTACATGTATATCCTCTACTCCCCAGATTGGCACTATCGCAGTACAATGCCCATCTTCCTCTTCCTCTATGGTGCCGTTTTTGCTGCTGTTCATTCTGTGGCTCGTTTTGAAATTGGCTTTAAGGTACACTATGTGATCTTGTGCCTCCTCTGCATTCCTCGAATGTACAAGTATTATATATACACCCAAGACTTGTCTGCTAAGAGGATTGCAAAGCTGTATGTTGCCACCCTTCTTATAGGGAGTTTGTGTTGGCTCTGTGATAATGTTTACTGTGAAGAGATATCCAGTTGGACCATTAACCCGCAAGGTCATGCCTTGTGGCATTTGTTCATGGGTTTTAATTCCTACTTTGCAAACACTTTCTTGATGTTTTGCCGGGCTCAGCAACGAGGGTGGGGCCCCCAAGTAGTTCATTTTATGGGGGTTTTGCCCTATGTGAAGATTGAAAAACCGAAAACCCAATGAGATGTTTGAAGCAATTGGCAGGCATATTGCTTTGGTTGAGACATCTTCACAGTTTCAGAATGTAAGCAAACAACAGGGACAATCTATTTGTTTCACTTTCTAGATGGGCCAAGAAGAAGTTTTGTTTCTATTATTTTAGATGGGATATTGTCTTAATTTTCGTTGTAAAAGTAGGACATGTAACATATCTATAAGCTCTTTATTGTCGTATCAGACAAGATGGCTTAATATTTTTTGTTTTTCAATTTGAAAGCCAAACTATGATTCTGTCAGGTGTTTGTTACAGAAATTGAATCATGATTTTGGATTGTAGTGGATTGGACATCGCAAGCATCCAACTATTCTTTTGCCGCTCATTGCTTTAACATGATTCTTTTGCCACTATGGTTTTGTTTTGTGCTCTGGAACTTCCAATGATTCTTTTACTTTTATTGTGTAAGAAGGCTTAATTAGAATATGGGTGACACGTTTGGAAACATGATAAGGCATACAAGTAATAATACCAATATGCTTTCTAAACGAAATTCCATCAAAATTTAGAAAAAGCAAAATACAATGTTGGTCATAAAACACCCATTTTTGCAGTGGGCATATAAACTAATAATCAATCCATCAAAAGGCGCATCAAAGGGAGGGAGGGAGGGAGGGAGAAAAAGAAGGGTCACTTCCATCTAGAGTTCATGTATATTAAAAGACAAAGAGACACTATACAGGGTTTGCGCACAGAAGAATGCCTCCAACCTAATGGGGTTGCTCTACGAAAACAGAACACCACCATTTACAATATATAATTTTTTTTTTTTTTTGGTTCCCTCTCTGTGCCAACATGTACAAACATGCAAGGGAGAGGAGTGATGACACAAATACAGGTTATTCACACGATTATCCAACCAGCCTATCCTGTAACACTTGTTTAAGCCTCTCAAACAGAACTTGCTGCTGCTCAACGGTGAGGTTCATCAAAATCTATATTTGCAGAAGAAGAAAAAATGTCAATGCAATTGGAATTACTTCTAGTTCATTAGCAAAAAAGCCAAGAACAAAATTATGCGTGACACTTGTAAAAACAATACCTGGTCTATGATCATTTCAACTGAGAGGCTTTGAGGCACAATAAACGACTGATGATAGATGTAAGCAAATATAGCCATTACCATCTGCAAGATAAAACAATGTCAATTACAGAAGCGCACAAATGGAGACAGCAGTTAAATCATTGACAAAGAACCATGTTTGAAGCCAAACACAAAGGTAAGAAGACCCCACAACATAGAATACAAGAAACGTTTAAAATTCCATTATTAAGGACAAAAGAGTCAACATAAGACAGCTTCAAGTAGTTTCATAAATGTGGGAAGTGGAAGCAACAATACACTAGTGCCACATTCGAAGTACCAAAGAACAATTTGAAGTGCTCCTTTATTATCTTAGTAAAAAAAAACTTACCTGGCAATCCATTCTGTCTGTGATTCCACCATGTCCAGGGATACTGTCTCCAAAATCCTATAACAAATGGGAAAAATTATTTAAAATAATGTTGAACAATTGACACTTACTATACATAATTGCATCAGTCAAAATTAAAACATCAAAAGCAAACCTTGACTTTAAAAGCTCTTTTGAAACCACTTGCAAAGAAACCTCCGAAAGGTGCTATTATTGATGAAAACAACCCAAGACATAGAGCATGCCATTGAACTGGCAAAATCGAGATCCCTTTCCAAGGAAACTGCAACACAAAAGACAGTAAATATTATTATTACACCTCTGAATTTATAGTTCAAGATTGAAATAGCCTAATTCAATTGCACGCATAGCTTTTATATAACCAAATCTGTGCATTAAGAGTTCATCTTCGAATTGTTAATAGTAGGAGGAAATATGCTGAACCACAGACGGAATAACAGTCATAGAATAAACTATTAGATTTAATTATATGGCAAGCTACAGAACAGACGACAATGAATAGCATTGTACAACAGCAGTCTTAGCCCAAAATTTATCAACGTGCAAGGGAAAAAAGAACAAGTTTCACTTGAGAACATCATTATTATTCATCTACACCAGACAAGGAAACACAAATAGCTCCCGGATGCTGCGCAATCACAAGATATACATGTGCCTGGTCGGATACAAATATCTTATCAGAATAAGAGGATAAAGCACATACTGTAGATACTAATTATTATATACAAAAGGCATAAATGCAAATGCATGTTATATGGGATATGAGCAATTTCTTTGACAAAATTATGACTTCACCATGACAAAGTGAAAAACAAGTCAAATATCTGATCTCCAGCACAAAGAACTCAGTTGAAAGAAATACCACGGACCATGGTTTACTACTATACACAAACTGGTCTGGTTTCATGTAATTACAGAATCAATAAATGTCACTTCACTCACCCATGGTTGGAGCCATTCTGGAAAGGTATAATATTCTGGCTTAAACAATGGACCAGGATCACAATCAAGCCAACCAGTTGATAAATCCTGCAAGTGTATCAACATATAAGCTACTATAACTGAAACTCTATTTCTTTCCCAAATCAATTGGCTTATGTTTCATCAAAATTATTACCTTTCTCGGACATGTTAGCCACTGGAAACGACCCATGATATTTGCAAGCTGCACATACAAAAGTACATACCATGTTCATATAACTCAAATTGATATAACAAGAAGATTATCAACTCTCATGGAGCTTATAGTGAATGTGTATACATCCCAGGAACATCGTACATTTGGTTCAAGCATGCAACCAAAAACTTTAGGGTGTACAAGTTAATTTTGAATTCAAAAGGGGAAAACTTTAGGTTTGATAAGTCACTCGGGAAAACCTTTTAAACACGTCCTATGATTGGTGTGATGTGGGTGTTGCAACAGTAAAAAAGAATTGGCAAAACACACATTGCAATAAGTTGAGATGTACTGTGACCAATTATCGTGGCACTCCCAGTCAAATCAAAACATTATTTTATTGGAGGATAAGACCTATAAAATGTTATCATGCTAGATCCACATTGGACATTACCCTTGACACAGACCTTAAAGAATGGGCTACAACCCCAATATAACTGAAACTATGATTTCAATTTTATGTAAGAAAAACTGAAGTCTATTTATTATCACCAAGTTAAATAACAAGCTCACCAAAAATGCTGATATTATAGTTGTAATAGATGCTCCAATGAATCCCTCCCAAGTTTTCTTTGGAGATATCTTGATCAAAGGGGTTTTTCCAAAGAAGAAACCGCAGATATAAGCAGCAATGTCATTGATTACTATAAGTGATGCTGGAAGAAGAAACCTGCATCAAATTTTCCTTTGCGTCAGGGAAAGCAATTTTAAAAAGAAAAAAGAAAAAAGGTAATGTGTGTTGAAATGTTGTTCCTTCAGAAAGTTAAATTACCAGAAAATTCCTTCAAAAATGTTGGCTACAAAGAAAGATGACTGTGTAAACACTGTAATTAGAATCATGTGTGTCCATGCATACTGGCCAAATTGATACTTGTACATCTTCTTCTTCAATGTAAGAATGAACCACATAAAACCTGAACCCAATTTTGGGGAAAGGAATAATATCAGTATCAGAATTGGAGTACTTAAAAATAAAAGAGGGCAAAGGAAAAACACCAACAAAACGAAAATTCACAAACAATAAAGTCATTGTGCACATCAAATATGTAGTTGGATGATGATCAAAAAGAGGCAAGCCCAGCGAAATGCTAATTTCACTTCAATTCAAAATATGCTATGCAGAGAAGTACTTTATATAAAAACAAAGAAAAACATGTGTAACTAACCTGCAATGTACAAGAAATAACAGACGACCATATGATACTTGATAAGACTGCTCACAAGCTGATATAAAAATTTATCTGAAGTTACAGTGTTGACAAGCCGTTGACTGAGTATGCGACCGTAAACAAACAGCATTGCAGTGAAGAAAAAGTGCCTGAGCAGAAAATTTGAAATCAAATAATATTTTAGTAACACATATAAAAAACATATGTACTGCTTTCTGGGGAATAAAACACTAGACACAACTAAATACTACTATTCTGACCAATTTAACAGCCTGAATCCTGGGAGGTGCCTATCTTCATGAGCTTTCCTGAGTAGATTAAACAGCTCCTTTGCCATAAAGATTTGGATAACCACCACCATGGCAGTGATACAGAGATGGCCCAGATATATAATCAGTGCAAACCCTCCGATCATCCAAACAGAAGAGTATGCACGAATCAACATTGACCTGTATTTATTACGGTCATTAACAAGTAAATTGCCTCCATTTGTTTTACCAACATCCGGGAGAGCCTGCAGCCATAAAGAAAATAAAATGACTAAGTATTACCCAATTAATCTCAAGCATGCACATCTAATACAGCAAATGGTTTCTTTTTCTGTATTTTTTGTTCCAAAAGGGCTCAAAACAAATGCCCGTTATTGTATCTAAATAACTATTTAAGCCCCTAATTTAAGAACAAGCACATGATTAGTTACAAAATCAGGAAAAAGTAAGAAAAAAAGATTTAGGAGAAAATTATATGTGGACTCTCGATCCACCAATTAAACTTCTCGACAAATTCATTTTGTCCCAAATAATTTTTTAGAGAAAGAATAGATTCATACAAAATGAAACTATACAGTCCATTCCATTAGAATGAAAAAAAATAACGAAGTATCCAAGTTAACAAACCTCAGCTGAGCGTCTACGATGCCGAAGTCGAGCAGTTGGGGACCTTGGGGCTGATGGGCTTCCGGTACCATTATCTCTTTGCATGACTGTTCTAACTTCCTTTTGCTCAATAGGTTAAAACATACATGTATCTGATGCAAAATGATCGTCACCTGAAAAATACAAAACACCTTATGATACTTGGGGAAGGTAATTGAAATATAAAGTGAGAATTGTTCTGTCATTTCACACTACAGAGACTAAGGTAGAAGACGCTAAAACCTCAACTGCCCTTGTGGCACGGTAAAGGACAAAATGAAAGAGAGGCCAAGTTTCTGGAACGGGCATTTTAGTAGTACTGGTACATGCCCCACTTTTGTTTGCAATCAAATAGGCAGCTTTCAAACACACTCCACCACAGGGTGTGACTGCAAGCACTAGTTAAGAAAGACAACATTCCACATTTTGGCCAACGGGAAATTCAACCATCAATGACAAACCTTTTGGGATAAACTTAATTTCAATAACTTCCACCATACTGATCACTTCCTAGCTTGTAAAGTGAGTAAAAAGAGAAGAAGAAAAATTCCATTTCAAGGCAAAGAAGTAACCCATAGTTAATTAAACACCACCAACTCCTAAAAGTTTCCATTTTCAGACTAACCCAAATACGCACTAGTCTGCGTAGAACTCGCATTGCTCAGATATAAACCCCCAATTTCACCAAAGAAAAAAAAAGAAAAAGTCTTCAAAATTTCACTGTCCCAATGAAAGATTTATAAAAAATTAGAACTTGGCCAACCGCATAAGATTCAAACACACAAACGCAGAATACACACACATAGTGCAACGGTGGAGAAAAAAATTCCAACAATATAAAAGCTGAATACAGAGGAGCTCTTGAAATTTAAATCTGAAAACAAAAATTTGAACCCAAAGATCGAAAACACCAGACAGAGAGAGTGAGAGAGAGAGACCGACCTCGTTTCCTTGGTTCTGGGAAGTGACAGAGTGAAAGAGAGGCGAGGAAGCCCAATAGAGGAGAAGGAGGCGAACACGCACGAATAATGGAAAGAGAGATAGAGGGAAATAGAGTGAAAGTGTCTTTCTCGTTACTGGTTTTCTGGAAGAAGAGAGACGGAAACAACGAAAATAATCTCGAAATTCAACAATCTATTTCTGAATTCCCTTGTAAAGTATAAAGTGGTGATACGAAATGGATTTATGAGCGTCGGATTTGTGATTTAGGTCTGGGAGTTACACGTGTATGGCTATTGGCTGACATCTTCAGATGTGAAATCGTTGGAAATTTTAGATGCGCTGTCTTTTCTTCCTAGACCCCTCAAGTTCTTTGAATTCCTAGTGCCGTCCCAAATAACATAACCACAACGTGGTCAACATGTAAAAGTCAATGAATCAACATTAATTTGTTTAATCTTTTAGGAAATCAACAAACAATGTCTTTGGTTTATGGTTTTGTGGTGCATGCATTTACAGTGTAACTTGGTTACTCACAAAAAATCAATTATTAAATTATAATAATTTGATTTATGAACATTTATTTATTTGTGATTTACAGACATTTAGTGTTAAGGAGATAATGAGTTTTAATATTATGGACGACAATTATTGAACGAATTAAATCTTTTTTTTTTCTTTTTCAAAACGATGAGACACAACACGAATCCTTTGTAGTGATTAATTATAAATTTTTGACCAAAAAAAGTGATTAATTATAAATATAGAAGTGTACCTTGCATTATTGAATATTTAGAGGTCCATTCCAAGTGTCAAAGCAAGAGTCCCCAAATTTGTAAAGACAGTGACATACCAAAGTGAGAAAGGAAGCCCATGCCCTTTTTAAGATTCTGTGTTGTCTATTCTCTATCTCAACTCCAAGTGAAGTCTTTCTCAATCTATTAAATTCTATTCGGTGCTTTTGCCCCCATTTGACACTTGAAATATTAAACTTGTAAACATAAAGCTTTCTCTTTGCCTCATCCAATTCACCGCTGCCCAGCCGAAAGATAGTTTTGGCCGCATGGATGGAGTTCGGATTTGAGCTTTTAAATTGGGCCTGCTAAGGCCCATAATCTTTTTCATTTATGTCACTCATAAAAAACCAAACACATTTAGCATCAAAAATTCTTTGCTCTTGTCCAATTTTGTATCGATATTGTTAATAATGTATCAATACGTTATAAATATTATATAATTGAAGTCTGTCCTGGGATTATCACACTGTTACATAGTAGTATTATCAATCTACATGGCATTACAGTCACACTGAGAAATTTTTTTCCCAAATGAGAAACATCAACAATAGAAAAAAAGAAGGGAACTTATGATGTTTAACAGAATAAACGACATAAGTAAAGAGAATGCGAGACCAACCATAACATATTATATGTGATGTGATGTGATGTGATGATACATGCAATATTGACCATGAAGACAAAATGAACTCGACCAAATTAATGCCCTTCATTTTCCAAATCCCATTCATACCATCTATAAATATGAATATTATTAAACAAATATTTACGGCCACCACTCAGATGCAAAGTCCAATAGCAATTGGATTCTCTAATCGAAAACCAAATGATCTCTACGTACTAAAAGACGACGAAGATACTGATGAGTTCGATATATCATCATCTCCAGATCCCAAGGAAAGAGAAAATTCAAGTATCAAAGTTGTCTTGCATACCTGTGTAGTTATGTATTTTCTTAACGTAGATCATTGCTTTTACCGCCATTTTTGTCAAAATCTGAAATCCAACTTGTAATTGGGTTGGGCGGTGTGTTAACTTGGCTTACTAAGATGAAGGATAGACCAAGCTACCTGCGGTGGTTCTTGTGTGTATTAGATTAGAATACAGATAGCCTGCCAATTGATGATGATCATGGTAGCATGAAATTCAACTTACATGCGCGCACGCGCACACACATATAGAATTATATATATATATATATATATATACATATATATATAGAATTATATATATATATATATGTAACATATGGATAAAGCACACACACATGTTGACGTAACCTAAGCTTTTCATTGTGTTCATGAGCAACATTAATCTTCTAGGCCTCTCCGTCTCAAAATTTCTTTAAAAACCCCCCAATTTGCACTCAGTCATGGCATTTCTCATCATGGATATATTTTCAAATCTATGAGTAAACTTCTAGTTTCCTTCAATTAATTATTATTTGTTACGAGAGGGACAAGTGATCGAAATGGGAGCTAATCTGAGCACATTCAAGCGCTCATCATCATCATCAGCTGCTACACAGAGACCGCAGCAGGCAGGAGGAGGTGATGGTAATTCAAGTCCAGCTGGACCGTCCTGTATGGAGTTGCTGAAACCGGAGTGCTTAAAAGTGAAAGCAGAGAAGAAGAAAAGGAAGAGACCATTGACCCCAGAGAGGAACAAGATTCAAAATAATAATAATAATAATAATACTGGAGGAGGAGGAGCATCTGGGAGTGGGACCAGGTTGACCACACTCGAAGAATGGCTCTTAGCTTCTCCTGGCCATCGTGGCATGAAGAAGCCAGATAATTACAATATCACTGGAGGTGAATTGTATGTGTTTAGACCCCATTCTAGAAGGGTGCACCCTGCATCTTCTTCTTCATCTAAATTACCAGCTGATCATGTTCCTATGGCAGCAGCGCCTTTAGACTCTAAAGCAAGAGACAGCATCTGTCTGGAGAGATTCGTCAAGAACGATCAGATTAATGATAAGATGAAAAAGAAGGTAAGCTTTAGACTGCCTGAAGAAGCTGATATTATCATATTTTACCCCTCAGAGGAGATCATGGCAGTGACAGACAGTGAGTGATGATGAAGACTATGATATAAGAACATGACATCTACCAGCCAAGATGTCAAATCTTAGTCAAAGACAACAGTTTGGTTTTGGATTTTGATGTGAATAATTTGTTTGCAAAATTCTCCTTCAATAATTTCAATCTCACTCACAGCGGCTCAGTTTTAATTATAGCATGAGGCCCTACTTAATCCTATTATTATTGCTATATATGGAAGATCTCTCTGTTTCTCTACTACTGACAAATGTCTAAGGTGCATCCATCTGCACATATTTTAGTTATTCCTATGCATGGTTTTAGCTACTTCATTCATCCTGCTCATCATCAATTCACCTCCAAAAAAAGAAAAAACTTACAGCAGGGATTGATTTTATTAATATATACCAATAAGGTAAGTAAAGAAATATATGTGGCTTGTTTCTATTGTACCAAATCCAAATGGGGAGAGAGAGAGAGAGAGAGAGAGAGAGAGAGAGAGAGAGAGAGAGAGCAGTCGATTTTCATTTAATTAGGAGCACAAGTTGTATGCATGAAGTTCACATGAACTCATGTACATTTGCAGAAAACGTTGGCGTCTCTCCCCTAGATTTAGCAAATTATTTGGTATACTGAAGGGTACATCGAGGAGCCTAAAAGTGATATTCCATGACTTTCCTGGAGCTCATGGCAAGGTTTTGTCAAAATAATGGCACAACCTAGTCTTATACTATATACTGCATAGCACATTTCATGGAGATGGATGGTGATGGCTCTGGTCTCTGGAAGACCCAACATACTATCCGAAACAGAGAAATCTCTTGAAGGGATCAGCTTTTGGACATGGCCCAACTTTGTAGTAGCTCTAAAGCAATGCCAAGATTTACTTCCTGCCTCAATTTCTCCAGATATTGGAGAAAATCCTGGACTGCCTCATAGCCAAGCTTTTCTGCCCATTTGTTACAAGCACTTATGTGTCTGAGTTTCCAGTTTTCAAGTGCAAGGAGCAGTCATAATCTGAAAAGAAAACCAACTGCTCTCAAACAACATGGTGGGTCGAACACCTTATGTTCTTGCATATCAATTTAATTGACAAGGTGATAAGAAGGATGATGTTCCAGGAGCTTCATCATTCTACAGTTTCAAGTTTTTATTCCATTATCATCAGTCAAAGTCTATAGGTGCCACCACACCAGCTGACAAGCGCAAAATCACAGAGGTCTGCCTTAAGTGCTTGATAGAAGCTCCCTTTCTCGCAAAGGTTCGAATCACCAACGCCCAGTTCGGTGGGACTCGGACAAGTTCAAGTTTTCAACCATAAGCAGCGGCAGGGTGGAAAAAAACTTTGGAAAATAGTACAGCCGAGCGGCTATACTGTTTCTAATTAAAATATCCGAATATATTTCAAGAGTATCGCTGTACTATTTAAATATCCAAATATATTTCCAGAGTATAGCCGACCGGCTTTACTATCGCCCGGCTATACTATTAAAATATTCGAAAACGGTAGAGCCGCGCGGGTGTACTAAATATCTGAATATATTTCCAAAGTATAGCCGCGCGGCCATACTATTTAAATATCCAAATTTTTTTAGGAGCGTATAGCCGGCCGGCTGTACTATTTAAATATCCAAATATATTTCGTATATAGCCGTGCGGCTATAGTATTAAAATATTAGAAAATAGTATAGCCGTGCGGCTGTACTATTAAAAGATCCGAATACGTTTAGCGTATAGCCGACCGGGTATACTATTAAAAGATTCTAAAAGTGTATGGCCGTTCCGCTGTACTATTTAAATATCCGAATATATTTAGAGTATAGCCGGGCGGCTGTACTATTTAAATATTCGAATATATCTAAATCGTATAGCCGCCTGGCGGTACTTCTCAATTCACCTTCGTCAAGATGTTGGAGACGATCGGGTTGCCGGCAAAGCCATCACTGAGAGGGAATACTTGGGTGGTTGACACCTCACACTGTCAGGGATGTACTTCTCAGTTCACCTTCATCAATCGCAAGGTTCATTTTTTATGCTTCCCTCCATCTCCGATCCAATGACCCATGTATGAGTTCTTGACAAGTTCTTTTTCTGATTCTTGGTTATATGCAATGTGGAATTTCAGCATCATTGTCGGACGTGTGGGGGCTTGTTTAGCAACAGCTGCACCCAGCAAAAAATGTTTTTACGCGGGCAAGGTGATTCGCCTGTGCGCATTTGTGAGCCTTGTGAAAAGCTAGAAGAAGCAGCACGCTTTGAGAGACATGGGCACAAGACTAGAGCTGGGAGAGGTGCCATCTTGATTCCTTCTAAGGTTGTTAGTTCATTTGTTGTTGCATTGAACATTTGTCGGTTCTGTCACCAGTTTTGCTAGTTTTGTGATTCTACCACATGGTTTTTTGCTGAATTATGGTATAGATAGATTTTGTTGCGCTTGCCTCATTTTAATGGCAGATAGAACAAGATTGAATTACTCTACCCTTTGATGGTTCCTTCTGTATCAAACCTCTAACTTTCTGTGCAGGCAGTTTGAAGTTGACATCAAAGCCTGAGGATGAAGTTCTGAACCAAATTCTCGGTAATGATAGGAAGGAATCAGGACAAGAGTCTAACAGTAATGTGGTTGCTAGTATGCAGAGGGACAGTAGTAGTGCATCTGTTCAAATAGTCAACAAGATTTCAGCCACCATGGGGTGGGAGAAATACATAGAAGTTTTTCTGTTCATGAGCCTAATCATTTACAGAGTTGTGATGGATCTGCTTCTCCTGAGGAGTTGCGTCAGCAAGCTTTCGATGAGAAGAAGAAGTTATAAAATTCTGGAAGGATAAGGAAGGTCTGCGGAAGCATTAAGAGCGTTTAAGAGAGGGAAGGAGCTTGAGAGGCAGGCTGACGCGTTGGAAATACATTTGAGAAAAGAACGTAAAAAGGTTTTACTCTCTGGCAATGTGGCTGAGAGCCGAACTAAAGATGGGCCTTCAGAATCTGGAAGAAGAAATAAGGTCACTCCTCCAGTGAATAAATCAAAAGATGACCTTTCCAATGAGCTTAAAGAACTAGGATGGTCCAATATGGATCTTCGCGACGAAGACAAAAGGCAAGCAAGTCTTAATAGGGTGAACTTTCTTCTCTTCTTGGAGAAATCTCACAAAAGGCCAATAAAAATAAGGGTGATAGTGCCATTGACAAAACCCAGGTTGTTGCACATAAAAGAAGGCTCTCATGCTGAAGCGTGAGGGGAAACTTGCAGAAGCCAAGGAGGAACTAAAGAGAGCTAAATTTTTGGAGAAGGAACTCGAAGAACAGGAATTCTTGGCTGAGGCTAAAGATTCTGATGATGAGCTATCTGCATTAATTCGCAGTATGGATGAATGATGACAAACAACAAAAATTTTCAATTCAATATGAGCAGGAGGATGGCTTTAATTTTGATCATCTTATTAGTGCTGCTGATGATCATATTCTGGATATTAATTTTGAAGTGACAGACGAGGATATGGAAGACCCGGAAATAAATGCTGCTTTACAATCTTTAGGTGGTCTCAAGATTCTAAGAATCCTGAAACCCCTGCGTACCCATATAGCTGCTGTTGACAGGGAAGCACTATTAAGTGAACTTCAATCCTTAAAACTAGGGGCTCTAATTCATAAGTGGGCAGGTAATGTTGCAGAGGCAATGGCCCAGCTAAAGAAGGCAAAGCTACTTGAAAGGGACCTCGAAAGCGTTGACTCTCCAGAGGGCAATGTTGCAAATGATCGCACAACAATTCATAACCAAACTGCTGATAAATCATCAAAGTCATTTACGGTGGGTGATGGAATGTTAATAATACAATGGAAGACATGAACTCCAAGCCTGCAAGGAAGAGTAAATTAATGATTCAGAAAGAGCTTCTGGGCTTGAAAAAGAAAGCCCTGGCTCTGAGAAGGGAAGGATGATTAGATGATGCTGAAGAAGAACTGAAGAAAGGCGGTATTCTTGAGCGTCAGCTTGAAGAGATCGAAAATGGTTCTATGCCAAAGGCAATGCCTGGGACTGTTGGCACTGGCAGTAAGTAAGGTCCCAGGTTTGTCACATGAGCATCCAATCTGCCAGTTTCAGACGAGGAAGGAGACAATGTAACAGATCAAGATATGCATGATCCAACTACTGTCTCTGTTGAGGGTCTTCTTGATCCTCAACTACTGTCTGCCTTGAAAGCAATTGGAATTGATGATGCTAGCATTTTTATCTCAAGGCCCTGGAAGACCAGAGCCTTCAAAAGTTAATGCCGGTAAGAGCAATAACCCAACCCAAGATAGAAGTCAGCTGGAAGAACAGATCAAGGTAGAGAAGGTTATGGCTATAAATTTGAAACGTGCAGTAAAACAAGCTGAGGCCCTGGTTACTCTTCGGAAGGCCAAGATGCTCGAAAAGAAGCTGAATTATTCTCCTTCAAAGTGAAAAGTAAACACGTCACCTTGGTAAGTTGTCCATTATTTGTTACAAGCTATGAAACTCGATAGCTCAGTAAATGTTGTTGGTATGCAAAATTAGCCAGAGGAAGCAGGATAATTGAGGATTTATGCAAGAATGGTAATATGAAAATGTATCGTCATATTGTAAAGGGCATTTTCTGCCTGCACACTTGGATATGTGCTTTCTTCTTGTTTCTTAAGTCTTCTTGCAAGGTTTTTGGTCTGCCTCTTAATGCAGCAGATGAAGCAAACTTGGCCAATTATATTTCAACATCTGTAAGCTGCAGAACCCAAATTTTGAATCATAATAAGTTCAAAAAGAAGGTAAGCTTTAGACTGCCTGAAGAAGCTGATATTATCATATTTAAACCCCTCAGACTGCAAAACAATGCTATCCTCGTTACATGTAAGTATTTTGCCTAAGAGGAGATCATGGCAGTGACAGACGAGTGATAGTGATGATGAAGACTATGATATAAGCATATCTACCAGCCAAGATGTCAAATCTTAGTCAAAGACACCAGTTTTGCTTCATCAGGTTTGGTTTTGGGTTTTGATGTGAATAATATGTTTGCAATCTCACTCACAGCAGTTCAGTTTTAATTACTTAATCCTATTATTATTGCTATATATGGAAAGATCTCTCTGTTTCTCTACTACTGACAAATGTCTAAGGTGCATTCATCTGCTCATGTTTTAGTTATTCCCATGCATGGTTTCATTCATCTTGCTCATCATCAATTCACCTCCAAAAAAATAAAAAGCTTACAGCAGGGATTGATTTTATTAATATTTACAAAGTCCCAAGAAGTTAAAGTAAAGAAATATATGCGGCTAGCTTCTCTTTGGTTCTGTTGTACCAAATACAAAGGGAGAGAGAGAGAGAGAGAGAGAGAGAGAGAGAGAGAGAGAGAGAGAGCGTCTTTGGTTTGTTGGTGGTGCATGCGGTGTTGGGTGAGACTCGTGAGAGGAGAAGAAGAGAGGATATATACGCACCTAACCTTCAAATTTGGGTCAGACAAAAAAAAAAACCTTCAAATTTCAAACCGTCTTTCATATTCGGATTCCTATACCTATGTATTATACATGGTTAATGTCACGCATAAAGTGTGCCCTTTATTTTATCAATTCTCTCTAGTTTTATTTATTTATTAAGTTGTCTGTAAATTTGATGGTGTATTTAGTTAGTA
The DNA here is from genome assembly GCF_902201215.1 of Prunus dulcis. NCBI lineage: Eukaryota > Viridiplantae > Streptophyta > Magnoliopsida > Rosales > Rosaceae > Prunus > Prunus dulcis. The sequence goes on along the minus strand of NC_047653.1, from coordinate 541,885 downwards.
TAACATTCCAAATTCCTAAAATATATGTTTTCATTTACAAAGTTAACAATTTCTCATGAGAATTAATGTTGCCAAAAAGAGCAAAGGAACGAATGTCCTAACAAACAAGGTACGTAATTAGTGTAATTAGATGCATAATTAAGTAGACGTCACTAGCTAATTAATATGCGCAACAAACAAAATGCTGTTTCAATTCAAGTTTCAACATTTTTTTTTTAAATTTTTTTAATTAAGGATGAAGGTCATAAAGGAAGACGAAAATAGGGTTATGCCGGTACGTGTTACCCTCGAGATGGAGAACACAAGACCACTTAAGGCTTGATGCACATTAGTCCCAAAAACAAATGAAGAGGGTATTTTGGTAAAAAAGCGAATGAGCAGTGGAAGAGTGGTCCGGTGATTAGTGATACATACACACAGGTAGAGAGGGAGGGCCCTATAGGGTAGAAGAGAAGAGAACAAACAAACGGTCTTTCAGTCATGGATGCGATGCGAATGTGACCAACCACCGGTCCTTCAGTCTTGAGTGTCCTCCATGTCCATTGGTTGTATTGTATGTGTGTTGGGGGTGTCCTTTTAAGAACGGGGGAGAAGGGAAGTTGCGTGGAAAGTTAATCTTCGCAATTTTTAGTGAGATGAGATGACGAGAGCTAGCTAGCTACCGCTAAAAACCGAAAGAAGGCGCCTTTACTTGCCCTTCACTTTATCACTCTCCTTATCTGTCTCTCTCTCTCTCTCTCTCTCTCTCTCTCTCTTGCTGTACCAGTCCCTACTATTTAGCATTTACTTTTTGGTCAGGAAAAGAGAGGGATAAAAGCAAAGCTAAGCTACCTCTTTGGGTTGAGAGAGAGAAAGAGAGACTTGATTATAATGGCTGGAGAATATGGTTTGAAGGTGGTGGTGGCGATTGTGGTTTTGGCCACTGTGAGCCTTGGAGGGATTTGTGGGGTTGGAGCCCAACTGCACCATGTCGTTGGAGGAGACCGTGGCTGGGACCCTTCTTCCGACCTCGCTTCTTGGTCCTCCAACAAAACTTTCAGGGTCGGAGACAACATCTGTGAGTCTTCCTTCTCTCTCTCTCTCTCTCTCTCTCTCCCTCTAGAGCTTAAAAATTTGTTATTATGCTTTGCTTTCGTTTTGTTAGCATCTTTTAACTAAGCCATTTGTTTGGTTTCCGAGAAAATGGAGAGAGTAAAGTGGAAAGAATGTCATTTTCTTTTTTTGGTGAAAGAAGAAAGTCATTTTCAATTCAGTTGTTCATTCATTCACAAGTTCACAACAACTCACAAGACTCTTTTGTTTGTGTGGGGACTTTTATGGATGGGCAGGGTTAGCCTACTCTGCAGCGCATGGGTACATAGCTGAAGTGAAGAGCAAGGAGGAATTCGAGTCATGCGATGTAGGCAACCCAATTAGGATGTTCACGGACGGTTTGGATAGCATCTCTATGGACCAGGAGGGACTCCGCTACTTCGCCAGCAGTAACGTGGAGAGCTGCAAGAATGGGCTCAAGTTGCACGTGCAAGTCATGCCTCAATCTTATCAAAACCCTGAAACGGCCAACCCCAAAATAGCAATAGCAAAACCAAACAGCTCTCTGTTGGCTGCAGCTGCTGCGGGGCCCACAACTCCTTCTGGCTCAACCCGCCTCACCGCTGCAAGTCTCATTTTGTTATCATTTGGGTTGCTTTGTTATGTAATGGGTATTTAGTGACTGGTCAGACTTAAAGATTATGCGAGGGGTATTTTGTTGTTCGCGTGTTGGATTGTATGAGCCACTGAACAGAAGAGAAGATTGCCAGCTTTGTTATGTATTAATTCTAATTTAGTAAGAGGTGAGGATTGATATGAATTTGGATTTTTCAATGTATTAATTCTACTTTAGTATGAAAATGAAAGTTGAAATTGTTTCAGCTAAACTATCACACAATGCATTCGGAAAATGAAGCCAATTAGTTTCGAAATATTTACACACGCAATTGTCCATATTGCTAACAAATTGGAAAGACAAAAAAAAAGACAGAATCCAATTCATGGCCGCCTCAGAAGTATTGTTTGAAGGCTGATTACATATTCGGGGGTCGGGGTGGGGGCAGGGGTGGGTGGCAATCATTTATCTCTCAGCACAACATAGCTGGATCCGTTGGTGGTCTTCTGTATCTTAGAAATTTTCCTCAGGATCGCAGCAAAAGCTGACTTGTCCTGCACCACACACAGAATGAACAAATAAGAACAAAACTACCATATTCCAAAAGTATCACGTCTCTATGTTCCTTCAAATTCAAACCATATTACAACGCAATTGTTGTTCAAACATATGCGAGCAGAAATTATATGAACTATATGCATTTGACATGATGGAGAAGAGGAACACATGAATACAATCAATTTCAGTATTTGTATCTGGGCGAAAAGAAGCAACACATTTAAAACTCTCCATAATGTATCTCTTTAGGACCATCTTTCCTCCAATCATTCTTCGTTTTGAGTGAACATTTTATAACTTCCATAGTGTTTCTTTAGGACCATCTTACATCCGATCATTCTTTGTTTTGAGTAAACATATAAAGATTGTATCATACTGCAAACAAACGCAAACTCATTCTATATCCAAGGTCACTAATATAACCAAACAATTAACCTTCACATAAAGAGTCTGCTTGAATGGACACTACGGCAGCAGTCACACATGTTATTTTCAGCAAGGGTTATACAGAAGAGGTAAAAGCCAGGAAAATGAGTCAAATAGTAGTATAAACACATGATAGATCATACCTCTTGCAATCTGAGTCTTGCCTTAAATCTAGCAACAAGATCTTGTGTGGTGACTGGTGTTCTTTGCACCAAAACAGTCCTGATTTCTTCCTCAGTGACGGGTCCACTTGATGATGTTGGCTCCACTTTTACCGATGGAGTACCTTTTGAAGGTGTACTACTTTTAGAAGCAGATGCAGGCTCCTCTTTGGTGGAAACTTTTTGTTCCTAATTTTGGTTACATGAATACCATCACTAGTGAGCATGAGGAGTTTCGAAGCTGATAAAAAAACAAAGTTAGTAACAATCATACATTTTCACTTTTCACCTTCTTGGGAGGTGCATTGTTAGATGTCTTAGCATCATCAGCACTTAATTTTCTCTTTCCCTTTGCGGACTTGGCGGTAGATGGAGTTCCTCGAGCAGACCCAGAAGGCACTGGTTTTGAGGGACTGTTGTCAGATGGTTCCTCTTTGGGTGCATCCTTTTGCTTTGGTGCCGCTGCTTGAGGAAAGCCAATATCATCATCCATCTGAAAAAAGCAGAAAGGAAATGCCGATCAGTGAACAAAGAGCTGTGATGCACTTTAACAGTACAACACCAATCTTCAAAAAGTCTAAGTCAATGCATAAAACAAATTGGTATCTTCAACATAAATGGCCCATCACTTTTCAGAATGCATGCAGTGCAGGACAAAATTTATAATCATATAACGGAAGCAGTTCTGAATAAGTGACGCAGGCAGTATAGCCTTTGAGTTGTTATCATGTAACGTACTAAGATTGAGTATCCCAAAGATAAACAAATAAATAACCTACATCATCATCGTCATCGTCGTCATCTTCTGCATCTGAATCATCCAGCCCACCAGTTCGCCCAAGTAGCTTCTTCAACTCTTTTCCAGATTTGCTCAGTCCGCCCTCCTTGTCATCTTCATCCTCGTCCTCATCATCCTGTGAAAGAAAATGGACAAAGAGCCACAACTTACAAAGAACTTGGACCAGTATAAAATTGACATACTTTATGAAAACAGCATAAACAAGTTGCACCAGAAAATGGAAATCATCAAGCATTATATCTTGAAATATCAGTATTTTCTAGCAGAAGATATACTTGAAGAGCACAGTGCAACATAACACATAATGTAGAACCCCAAACAAAGCAATTATGGGACATGTGTGTAGCAAACCTGCTTAATTTCTGGAGGAGCTGGAACCTCAAGTTCCAAATCTTCCCTTTCCTCAGGATTATTGCCAACAGCTTCATCATCATCAGTGAAAATTTCTTCATGCTCCCAATCATCTCCTACAACAAAGGGGGGGCCAATTATAAATAAATGCAGACATGGTTATAATGCACTTCATCAAGTGCCCCTTTCATGTTTACGAAAAGAAGACATCAAGACAAGACTTAAATTTCATTTAACAGAGATAGCACAGGATATGGTCAAGCTCGCTGCAATGTAAGAACCCCCTCTGAGAACCTATTCTCATGCATGTTAAGAAAAAAAAATGCAAGTGCTAGACATAAAAGCACCTCATATCACATGAAACAAAAGGAAGCCAATTGATATGGCTTCCCCAATGGATGACCAAACATAGAACTAACAAGTAAAGCCAAACATATTAAGTAATGAAGTACTTTACGAAAGATATGGCTAATGACCATTAATTTTCACGATATACATAAAAAAGACTGTAAAAAGGATGCCCCCATTATGCCTAAACATGCATCATCTTGCCATGGCAAGTAGGACCATCGTGAATTTCACTTTTCTGAAACTTTGTGGAGATAAATAATTGTATTGGGTATTGATGATTGAGAGGTTAGCAAGGAAGAAAGATGACTGTGTTCATATCACCCCAATGGTATTGATGATTGAGAGGTTAGCAAGGAAGAAAGATGACTGTGTTCATATCACCAAGATGACTGTGTTCATATCACCTCAATGGTATTGGGTATCAGTTATTGAGGTTAGCAAGGAAGAAAGGAAATCGTGCTCATGATTTATTGTTTATAAAGCAAAATAGAGAAAAGAATAACTGCCTACCCTTCTCGACATCATCATCATCCAAGTCAGCATCAGCTCCCCTTGCACCATCATCATCATCATCATCACCACCTTTTTTGTTCAGTCTATTTTTCCGGGCTAACTCTTCTTCCTCATCCTCCTCACCTTTATCTGAGACATTTCCTTCACCATCATCATCATCACCAGCTTTTTTCCGTCCCTTCCCACTCGTCACACCATTATCCTTGTCAAACCTCTCCACCTCACCAAATGCAGCAGCTCCATTATTTGCAGCTTTCATCATCCATCTTTCATATCCATCTGCGGTCTTTTTCCTATTTTTAATCTTCTCTTCAGCTTCCTCCAATGTAAGTTGCTTGTATTGTGCAACCTTGTTGAAGTTGAACCTAAGAGATATTATCAAACAACCTTATTTTGATATGTAGATGGACAAAACGATTGCAACCATAATTGGTAATTATGTAAAGCTCTTCTATGTATTCATGTCAAGACTATTAGTTTAATTAATGATTTACTCTACACTCAATTTAATTAATAAACAAGTGCTCCGATGGGTTAATAATTGATTCAACTCCTGTTTGTGAAACATATACAAATGGACGACAATCAATTACAACTCTCCTGCAGACCCAAATATGAATACATTTGCAGTAATGATGATCTAAAAATGTTCTCCTTTTTCCAGGATTGTCACTATTAAGTTTTTGTAAAGATTATGATCATTTGACATTGCCTAATTGCTCTTTGTAGTCTTGTCGCATTTTAATTTTCACTTATATTGATCTAAGAACATTTATTACCTAACCTATTTCATTCTATGCTTACTGTAATTATTTGTTGATTTTGGATATATATATATAAAAATTGGAGGACAATTCATACAGGGCTATCAATCCCATTTATTATTTGCCTTCCTTCACTATTATTCAGAACTTTATGTAATATGTACTATGGGTAGCACTTAGATCTTATTGCATATCTTATTGCATATGCTAACGGTTAATAGTGATGAATGATTAACCACAAACTGAAAATAGCTCTAACAGAAAGGCCAAGCAGGCATACCAAGAACCAGCAGGAATAGCAGAAAACTCCTTTCCTTGCCTCATTAGTAGGTAGTATGTTGCAGTTTGTGCACCTTCAAGATGACCCTGGTACTGAGACTGGCCAGTTTCATCCTCCAAGACCCAAGGTTTGTTCTTGTACTTCTCCTACGTAAACGAAATTTAATGTAATAAGAACAAGTGATAAACCCAAAGAATACACTGAACCCTACAAACTGCATCAATGTCCGTTCATCAAAGATCTCACAACTGTCTTAAGTTCGAGCGGATTCATAATTAATACAAAAGAAAAAACACAAGAACTTGGAGTATTTGAAGTGCAATGCACACACCAAAATTCTGTTACAAAGGGAATGAAAAAAAATTGAATTGAATTGAATTACCCGCAAGGTATCAGAAAGTTGGCGTCCTTGTAGTCCTTCCTTGTGAAGAGACCACTTATTTTCAGCATTTTTCTTCTTCGAAAAACTTGGCAACCCAGTCACAAATCTACCAATGAAGTAGTTCTTGTCGTTTACAGTACTAGCACGAACATTATACTCCTATTTCAGGAACAGCCGAAAAATACATAAATCAGTACTCTATTTTTCTCCAGAATATAGATATAATAAATGTATATAACAAATAGAGAGAGAGCGAACTCGAATTAAGCGAGTGACGATGGCTCCACAGTCAAAGCATTTGGCGCGGTTCTCAGCCATGGTTTTGCCACAGGACAGGCACAGAGTCATGTGCTTGCAATTGCTTCCGTATAATTCCGACGTCGATCCACATCCACTGCACGACGATCTCAGCGTCAAATCGGCCGACATTTCTCTCCTTCAAAACCAGAAAATTTACCAGAGAATATTACAACGGTCAGAAAAGCTAGCTAGGGTTTTAGATAGTCAAACTAACAATTCAATTACCTTTTAATTTCAAAACGAGACTGAAAACAAACGATGTCCGAGTTTCGATTATGAATTTGATTTGAAAGTTCGTTTGGTTCTTATAGGTTTTCTTGTTTTCGTTGTGGAATGGGATTTAGGGGTGGACGGTAGACTAACGAGGAAGAAAAATGTATGCGTTTTCTGGCAGGTGCCGCAGAAGTCGTGATCTGCTACAACAGACGTGTTGGTGGTCCCGCAAATTAGTTATGATCCCGCTCTAACGCCAATGCCTAAAATGTAAATGGCCTGTGGTTTTGGTTTCTTGGTCCGACATCCAAACTGAAAACAAAACCCAATTTGCCTGTTAAGCTCAAGCCCATTCGAGCCCAGCCCACATATGACCAATAATCCCACGGAGTCGTTCTATAGTGAGGGCTAATACATGGTCTTATGTAAAATTATATCTCTTAATCGTTGGATTAGATTAACCAACTTGATCTAACAATTAACTAATTTGATTCAATAATTAAAAGATAGGATCTCACTTAAGGGCCATTTATAAGGCCTCACTATAGAATTCTTGTAATCCCAAGACCTCAATGAACTCCAGTGCCGAATTTATAGACCACCTATAATGAGGGGCTATATTAAGAGGTGTGTTGAGAGGTTTAATGCAACCGTCGAATAATGACTATCATATGGCTATTAAATACCTCATCATCATAAGCCCTATGCCAAATTCACGCCCCAAATAGGAACGACACTATGGGTCTCTTTCTGCCCTTCTATTTTGGTAGACTCTGAGGCGGCAGTTATGGCTGCTGGTTGTTGGCTGCTGAGAGGGAGAAGGGAGGTTAATGCCCCCATTTCGACCAAAAAAATGAAAGAGAAAATTGTAGGAGGTTGGGTGTGAAAATGACCAAAATATTCTTAAAATAGAGTCGAATGTATGCCTACGTAACTCTACTCTGCTTAACAGATTTATGGATGAAATTGGACGATTTTGATGGTGGCGTGATATTGGCTACAAATATAAATTCAAATCCTTAATTAAAAACAAAATCAGATAATAAATTGAAGGGTTAACTTGTGATTTACCCGTTGAACTTGAACTTAACTTTCGATTTACTTCCTATCTTTGTTTTTTAGAAAATTATGGATAAGAACTTCTTTTTTTTCTCTAATTTCCCCCTTGCCGTCTAAATCCTCAACATTTCATCTAATTTGCTGTTAAATATGAGGGCAAATTGATCATTTTCATGTTAAAATAAAATAAAATAATTTGAAATTTGAAATAATAATGATACAAATAAAGTTTTTATTAATTTTTTTTTATTTTTAAAATAGAGAGTAGAGAGAATGTCATCCTCAGACCACCCACACTTCCTATTAGCCTCTGAATTTCTACTTACCAACCCTACTTCTTATAAGCCTCAGACCAACCCCCTTCTTCCCCAAAATCGAACACATCCCATACAACAATACCAAAACCACCACCATATATTTGAACACACAAAAAATGTGATGGGTAAGTGGGTGGTCGTGGGTCTGGGGGTGAGTTGCGAAAGGGGAGGCAGCGATGGTGGGGAGGTGGGATGGGTTGCGAATGGGTCTTGGTGTGAGTTGCAGGTGGGAAAAGGGGTAGTCAAGTCGGGAGGAAAAAAGAGAGGGGATTTTTTTTGGGGGGGCGTCTGTGGGTAGGGATAGGTTTGTTTTGTTCTTTTTTGTTTAATTTTGTCTTTAAAAAAGTAAATTTATTTGTAATGATTTAACAGAAAATTGAATGAAATGTCGATGATTTAGACGGTATGGGGAAATTGACAAAAAAAAAAAATTAATATTCTAAATTTTCTGAAGAAGAAAAAAAAAATACTCCAAGCTGAAAAAAAAAGTTAACATCCTTAATTTTTTGAAGAAAAAAAAAAGAAAAACCCTAAAAAAAGAAAAATAAGAGTAAATTGAAAGTTAAGTAAGTTCAACTAGCAAATTACTAGTTAATCCTAAATTGAAAATACGAATGTTCAGATAGCAATTCACTAGTGTAGTCAAATGCAAGGCCAAAATTGAAAAGAAAATCCACTATGCTTATAAATCCCAAGCCAGTCCCAGGCCAATCCGGGTTAGGCCCATTACCAGGTCTGCGTATGAGGGTAGATCAAGTGCACCGCTTTGAAAGATTGGTAGGCAGCTGCCCACATGACTCAAAATTAGGACCGATAATCCCAAGTCCCTAACCAACTCACCACACCAAATTAATAATCCCAAATAAAATATTACTATTTTATCCTTAAAAACTGAGAGAAAACCAGCTCTACTTGCTCTTGCTTCTATGTAAACTAACACCTCAGTCTATCTTCTTCACTGCAAGCTCCGCTCTGCCATCTTCTTTGTCCGAAATTTTCAACAGCTCAACGACGCCGTTTCCAGCATGGCTCTGAAGTCGTTCATCGAAGTCCACCCCAGCTCGCACTTCCCCATACAGAACCTCCCGTACGGAGTCTTCAAGCCTGAGCGAGGTTCAGTGGCTCGACCGGGCGTGGCAATCGGTGATTACGTCTTGGACCTCTCTGTAATCGCCGCAGCTGGTCTCTTCAACGGTCCGATCCTCAATAACTCCAATTGCTTTCACGAGGTCCGTTTGATCATCAATTCCATCTTCACTATAATTGATGATCAATGCAGTAATTAATTGCTCTGTTTTGGTTGTTAGCCTAATTTGAACAAGCTATTGGCATTGGGACGGGCTGCTTGGAAGGAAGCGCGTGCTACGCTTCAGAAACTATTGTCATGTAGGCGTCTTTATTTATTTATTCAAGTAATTAGGTTTAGTTTATACTTCATTAAGTTAATAACTAAGCTTCATTTGGTTAATTATTGGTGCAGCTACAGAGCCATCATTGCGTGACAATGAAAGTTTAAGGCACAAATCACTTATTCCACTGGTATCTGAGAAATTATATGGTTTTGAATATTTGATAATTTTAAGCTTAGATTTTTCCCCTTTTTCTATTTATTTATTTATTTATTCGTCTTTCTTTATATGGATCAATGTTTAGAGCGAGGTAGAAATGGTTCTTCCTATTGCCATAGGGGACTATACGGACTTCTTTTCATCCTTGCATCATGCAAAGAACTGTGGAACAATATTTCGTGGACCACAGAACCCGATTCCACCAAACTGGTATGTGGATTTTGAAAAACGCATGGAACATAAGTTCTTTTTCACTTGTAATTTTGTTTTTACAAGTCCAGGAAGTCTGAATATTACGTTATGCCCAGGTTCCACCTTCCAATTGCATATCATGGTCGAGCTTCTTCAATTGTTATCTCTGGAACGGACATTACTCGACCCAGGTCCGAGTTTATTTATCTATTGTTGCTTTTCGGCTCATTGAGTACGCAGGTTCAATGGAATCTTATATTATACAATTTTTTTTTTGTTTTATCACAGAGGTCAAGGCCCTCCTGCTGGAAACTCTCCACCACCTTTCGGTCCCTCAGTGAAACTAGACTTTGAGCTCGAAATGGTTAGGCTTTCTATGCTCTAGTATAGCCTTTAGTACTGTAGAACCTCATAATTTTGGTTATGTCCATAACTCGTTGTATTTATTATGTTCTGCCGATTCTCATTTTGCTTGTAGGCTGCTATAGTTGGTCCTGGAAATGAGTTAGGAAAGCCCGTGGATGTTAATGCAGCAGCAGATCACATCTTTGGACTTGTGTTGATGAATGACTGGAGTGGTATGCTTGCTTCTTGCTTCTATAGGCTCTTTTCATCCTTCATATTTAACTTTTGGTTATACTTGATAAGAAGTTGGTTTTGACAGCTAGAGATATTCAGGCATGGGAATATGTTCCCCTTGGGCCTTTCCTTGGGAAAAGCTTTGGTAAGAACCGAAAACCATGACGCCTCATTCTTACATTCCATTTCTGTAGCTTAGAGTACTGGATTTAAGCACTATCTCAGTCGGTTGACTGCAAGACTGACATTATTTTTGCGTAAAAATGTAAATATTAGGGACTACAATATCCCCTTGGATAGTGACGCTAGAAGCTTTAGAACCTTTTTCTTGTGAGGCTCCCAAACAGGTGCTTACTCAGATTTGCATAGCACCATAATTTCCCAATTTTTCTTTCTAATTGTGCGTGGATTTTTATTTATGTTATACATGCTGCGAATTGTAGGACCCCCATCCATTGCCCTATCTGGCTGAAAAGATCTCCAAAAATTATGACATTTCATTGGAGGTATCTTCCATCTCGTTGGCACACTTGCTTCTTTCAGTTTATAAACATGTTTCTTTTATAATCTCCAGTGATGCATAAATCAATAATCATCCTTCTAGGCCTTATGAATTTTTTCTTTTTAATGGTTAAGATTGTAAATAGTTATATGCTCTTCCATTCTTGAGATGACGATGAAACTGCCTTTTATTGCAAGGTTCAAATTAAACCTGCTGGACAAGATGATTCACATGTGGTCACAAAGAGTAATTTCAATAATTTGTAAGGATTTCTGCCCAATTACTTCCTCGACATATTTAATCTTTAGTTGGGACAACGTCTTGCTCTGTTAACCATTGAATAAGTTACCTAGCTTTCTCCATATTCCCTCAACAAAAACTATGCAACAGTGATCATAATCATGATGCCTACTCAGAGTTGGGACATCTCCTCTGTAGTAGTTTACTTGCAGTCTGGTATAAAGTGCTTTATATGCATTATTACCAAGCTTTTTTCGGTGCTGCACTTCCAAGGGGCATCATAAGTTCCTTGTAGCTTAGTTGAATGCTTAACAGGATGCTAAATAATCCGATGAAAGAAAATCCATGTTTTTATACTTTTTATTTGTTCTGGTGTGATCCTGTTATAATATTATCTTAATTTCTGGAACTCGTATACAGATATTGGACATTGACTCAGCAGCTAGCACACCATACTATCAATGGTTGCAATTTAAGGCCGGGCGATCTCCTTGGAACAGGGACCATCAGCGGACCTGTATGGTTTCAGTTTGTTTTAATATATTCCTACATTCATATGACATTTTGTTTGAGTGAAATTTTTTGCTAGAGTGAACTCCATTCATCACTTATGTTTCACAATAGGAGCCAGAATCTTATGGATGCTTGCTGGAGTTGACATGGAACGGACAAAAGCAGCTGTCCTTAAATGGGACTCCTCGTAAATTCCTAGAAGATGGAGATGAAGTCATCATTTCTGGTGTTAGCAAGGTTAGTGCTTTCCATATATTTGATCATGACGATATTGTGTTGTAAAATTTGCTCCATTTGTCATGAAGCTAATTTATGTTTTCACATAGTTGGCGATTTCTGTTTAATCCAGCGATAGGATAAGCTTTACGTGCTTAGTTGTCTATCCCTTGTTATGTTTGATATTTTTACTATGTGCAAGTGCAGCATCTAATATGTTTCCATTGCAGGGGAATGGTTACAACATTGGCTTCGGGACATGCTCTGGAAAGATTGTGCCATCAACTCCTTGAAGACTTTTGCTTCTTCTTGTTGGAGCTGTGTGTCCCACTCACTTTTCCATTGTCGTTATGTAATTCTTATTTTGACTTCACTTGGTGCTCAATGAATGTCGTACTATTTAGTGAATAATTCATTGCCCTCTCTCTCTCTCTCTCTCTCTCTTCACAAATGATTTTGCTGTTTACGCAGCAATTTTAGGAGGCTTTTGTTTTGCTGCTTTTTCTTTTTCGTGTGACACTATAAATGAAAAAGAAGCATTCCTCCAAAAAGGGGGCGTGGGCGTGGGTCCCGTAAGTTAACGGACGGGAGGACCGACGGGGTTGCTGACCTGAGTGCTCACGCCACCCATGCAACACTGTTACGCGCCAAGACCATTCAAGAACCTCCTACAGTTCCGAAATTATTTCTTTTTATTTTAAAATTCAGAGACGATTTTCATTTTTCACACTAGAAACTTTAACTCATCATCCACACTACGCGCATAATACTAGTACTAAACTAGGCTTTTAGCGGAATATGAAACCCTCTCGCAGTCGCAGGCTCAGCTTCTCCTCTTCCTCCTCTTCTACCACAACCGTCACCTACACTCTCCACAATGAACAACCTGCCCCTCCCACCGCCACCGAAATTCCCATCCAGTCCTCTGCTACCCCAATTCCCATCACCGTTCACGTACCCCAATCCACCGCAGCCATCAAAATTCAATCCGCCTACCGGACCCACCTCATCCGCACTCTCTATAAAACAATCGCAGCCGTGCATTCCGAGGCCGACGAGTTCCAGCGCCTGATTCAACGGCAGGAAACGGTCGACGCCGTGAGGAGCAGCGAGCGCGAGAAGCTGAGGATGAACGAGGCGCTGATGAGGTTGCTGCTGAAGCTGGACTCCGTTCGTGGGGTGGACCCCGCAGTGAGAGAAGCGAGAAGAAAAGTGAGCCGTCGGATCGTGGGGTTGCAGGAGATCGTAGACGCGATTGTTTCAGAAGATGTTGATGGCTTTTGGGGATGTGGAGATGCTGGGTTTGTGAGGAACTGGGACGACGTCGTTGCGGAGATGGAGGAAGGTGTGTGCAGGGAGAGAGGGGGTGAGGAGATGGAGAAGTTTTGTGCTCAGTATCTGGGGTTTCGCTGCTTACAGAGGTTTCTGCGCGAGCCGTGATCTAGTGCGTGCGGCCACTGCTGCTGCGTAATGTGTAATGTACAGACTGCATATGCACACTGCAAATTGTAATTGCTATGCAGATGCAGTGCGCCTGTTATAGCTAGTCTTTCTATTCGTCTATTTATTTATCGTGAATAAAACCTTTACTTGTAGTAGTTTCATGAAATTGAAACGCCTCAAATTATTCTCAAATTTTCAGTCTTGGTCACATAGAAATTCTGATGTTTGTGATTTTAGCTGTGATTCTTTGTCACAAAATAGATACTGAAATTGAAATTAATTCACAAACCATATAAAGAGATTTTTCAATAAGCTGGAGATACATAAAATTTGGGACAAGTAGACACATAGAGACACACAGCTTCTTGGGAAGTCATCTATCTATGACATGCAGCTGCACTTGCAGCGCAACATGCATTTCTTGCAGTCAGAGAGATTAGGTTTGCCACCAGAACCACAGTTACACCTCTTGACACAGTTGGCCCTTGAGCTTCCCCTCCACAAGCATCGAGCCATACACCGCAGAACCGGCGTGCATTCTGGGCATCCAAACTTCATCTGATTAGCCACACAGTCTCCACACTGACTGCCGTCCGATGGGCAAGCCAGTGCTGGGAACACAAACAACCACAAAAGCAGCAGCAGCATCATCAGTGGCACAGCAGCTTGTGTAGAAGCCCTTTTCTCCATGATCTGCTTCTGAAATGAGTCGTAGAAGCCTTGCTAAGTGATTTATATTCTTGTCTGTTACATTACATGCATGTGGAAGAGGGCTTCAGCCTCATTGAACAACTACCTCATTTAGTGCCATTGAATGCCACGTCTTGGTTTGCACAACGTTTTAATCTGCACGTATTTCTATGTCCGGTCTCTAGAGTGCACCACATCACCAGCTACTAGTGCTCAGTTAAGGTCAGCACAAACAAAGTAATTTTGGAGTTGGTCAATGAGCTATTATTATGGTGTGTTGATCTAGATTCCAGATCCATGCTGTAGGATAACTACTTGCACCAGTACACAAAACATAACCGCCCCTTCTGAGTAAATGTAGAAGACTTTGACAATTGTTTCCTTGTAACATTTTTTGAGAATGAGACAATTTCATTAATCAATCGAAACTGAATGCTACAGCATGTAAAAACATTAAAATCTTCCCGAAGAAAACTACATAAAATAAAACTCGAGGTAGAAAAGAGTGCGACACTTACCGATTACAGAGACAAATCAATATTATAAAGAAAGACAATCATCCTGGATACAATCCATGAGTCATGGCCCCCGGACTCCAGCCAGTATGAGAGATCTCTGTCCCGCAAACTAAACTTGGCAATCCGATGAGCCACCTTATTAGCAGGGCGAGGGAATTGCCGAACAGTCACCGACGGATTATGGTGCAGCAGCCTTCGGATTTCCTCCACTCGACCCCCCCTCTGTAGCAAACCAGACATCTCCACTATTGATCATGTTTACAGCATTCAGACAATCGGATTCAACTATCAGAGGTGTAAAGGAGGCATCAATAGCGAAAAGAAGGCCAGCCTTCAACGCATATAATCCTGTCGCAAGGATGGAGACCATACCAGGAGCCCGCATCTGAACGGCTCCCTCAGGCTACCATCAAAATCACGTATAATAAAACCTACACCCCCGAATTCCTTCTTTCAACATTATGTGTGTAAAATACACTTGTTTCCTTGTAAACATTATGTGTGTAAAATACACGTGTCACCCGGACTGAATAGGAAAGGCGTGAGGGAAGGTAGCTAGCCCAATTCTTTTTCAGAACACCATTCGAGAGAAGAAGCTTCCAGTTCTTACACTGCCCTCAAACAATCTATAGTTTCCATGCACATATATAAACCAATGAGAGATGAGCTAGACACTCAAGATCGACTTTTTATTTCACATCGAAAAAAAAGAAAAAAGAGAGTTACATACATACAAATTGGTCTATCTACGACCAAAAAATAAAAATACAGACTGTTCTATCACCCTGTTTTCCAAGGATGAAGGTGAAGCAAACAAATATATTGGGAGAAGGCCATACAACAACCAATCCCAGGTCTCTTAAATTCCGACCAACTCTCTTCCAAAATTATACATCTAAATCCCGAATGGGAAGTCTGAAACAATGATGTGTGACCCAATTCTGCACGAACAGATTCTTCAATGTTTCACCTCACTCTCCTTCACTGAGGATTGGAACAATGAGTGGTTTCATCTGTGCAACGTATACAATTGCCCACCTAACAAGTATTGAAAAGAGCACGACAAAGTCAATATCCAAGTGAGCAAGTTTGCAACAAAACTAAAATAAAAGATCAAGGGGAAAACATACATCATCCAACAGCACACTACTGCTGTGATCACCAGTGTAAGATGGAGCCTGCACAGGAGTAACATTACATTAGCTTCGCTGCCGGAGGATTTGAAAGGAAGCCCCCACTGTGGGAAGGTCCAAAAGTTTTCCAATCTCAATTATGTAAACAAAATTTCAGCAGTAAGTACTAGATGTAGATGTTGAGTAAACATTGAAGCAACAATGCCATTTCTCATTTGATGTAGATGTAGATGTTTAGGATCAAAACTATATTTTCCAGAGAGATTCAGGCTAATAATAGAACATATTTCACACACAAGTATACCCAATTAATCTATAAATTCAAGGGGATCTCCTTCATCCGTCTAACTAGAACTCTCACTGATATAATATCCTTAGATGTAACATGAAAACCACAATGATCACGGTCTTCCTCCCGATATAAACCCGACTTAGCACCATATTTCACACTTTAAATCAACACGACACGGCCATATTTCTTATTTTCTTTTCCAACAATCCCATGTGTTAGATTTTCCCCCATAATGTTTTGATGCAACAACAAGAGAGGCACTCAAAATCGAAGATACGCTAAAACGGACTACAAATGTGTTTTATCCATTAACTAAACCGGCGCATAGACTATAACAGTTTCGATCTGATCATCCCTAATCTCCAAATATCTATCATCAACTATGTCCAAATTAACATTCAGACTTACTTCCACTCCACTATTGAATTAACAACTGGAAACAAAATTAAAAAGATAAAAGCTTTGAATTCGTATGATAAGGTTTTGCATTTTGGAATAAATGGAAGAGAAAGCAAAGTAGCAGAGCATGTAAGACATACAAATTGGCCGAAGCGCCTCTACCGCAGCAGATTCTGACCATAAGGGAAGCAATTACGCCCACCATTGCAAAGATTAGAGTTGTAACCACAAAACCCATTACGCTCTTATTTGATTCCAACCCTTCTCTTTAGGCAACTAAATCCGCAAACAGTATCAGTTGATCTGCAAAACCATAATTTTACAGATCAGAATCCAATTGGATATCAACGAGCTCAAACTCTAATTGGATCTTCAACATATTCTAAATAAAAATATGAAAGGTAAAACACAGCAAGAGAAAAAAAAGGAGGAATCTTCTTACCCTTGAATGATACGATTGTCTTCCAAAAACAAACAAAGCTGTACGTTGCCTTAGGCACTCTCCAAGCTCTGGTTTTGCTGTGATGGGGATGAAACAGATTGGGATTTATTAGTAGCTAATAAGCTACTGCCGCGTCAGCGTAACTTTTATCAATAGTAAACAACAACAATAAACAAAATATTGATGCCATGACAAACTGGAAAATGTTGCAGTATCATGTAGCCCTTCAGGGTATGTGGGCTCAGAATTTAGAGCAGCAGGACCCAAGATTAATGGAATTGCATTCGACTTGACGTTGGGCCTCATAACAAATGGACCATTAATACCTGCCCCTTGCCATTATTGGTTTGGAAATACTTCGGCTTCATCGCTGGGGTAGGAACTCTTACTCAGTTTAATATATATGTGTATTTTTAATAAATTATTTTACATACATATCAAACTATGATTTATTGATAGTAAGAATGTTTCCTTTCAAAAGCGGGAAGTAGCGTTCATGTTGGCCCGGCAAAAGTGATGGTCATGTGCGAACTAGTTGTGTGGGAAGGCTCGAAATCGACACCGAGGAAGGCTTGAGCCAAGGAAGCAACCAATGCCAGGACAAGTTCAAGGCCAGTGTACATGTAGATTGAGTAGAGGAAGAGTATGATTTTTGGGTGGATATATTGTTTGTTGTGGAAAACGTGTAGAGATGCGACAAAGATTAGAGCTTTGATCGCATAGTTAAAAGGAGATTTCTGACCTTTTGGGGCAGATGCTAAAGACCCTGATTTTATTTTGTTCTCAACTTTTCGGAATTTGATTGGAAGGCAAGCCAAGGGGATGAAATGGAAGATGCAGATGGGTGGGGTGGTGGAGAGAGGGCCTTTGCCATAGGCAAAGAGTAGGAGCTTGAAGTTGGCAAGGCAAGCAAAAAGAAAGAGGAAGGGCCTCCAAGGAAAATGGTGGTGAGATTGAGAGGAAGGAAGAAGAAGAAAAATATGACCGGAAGTATGGCAAGGAGCCTGGTTAAACCAGGAGAAGTGAGCTTACCTATGGTGTGACAGTAGGACAGTGAAGCCACAGCTAAGATCCATACCATGATGAAGTTGGGTATTTCTCCTTCCATTTTTCTTTGCTTGCTTAAATTTGATTTCTTCATTGTCTTTGTGGTGGCGAGAGATATTTGTGAGAGGTTTTGCGTTTGAGATCGTTGTACTTGGAGAGAGAGAGAGAGAGAGAGAGAGAGAGAGAGAGCCTATTTTGGTAGATTTGTATGAGTCGGTGATTGATGGTTTTTAATTGGGTGGCAGCCTGGCTTGACTCGTACTGGTCGAAAACAAGTTGAATTTCATAAACAGAAAAAAAGATGTAGGATATGTGCTATTAATTGCTAAAAACCAATTATATTAACACCCATTGTTAATGATGATGACAAATTGTTTTATTCATTTTGGAAGCAGAAAAGAAAGACAAATAATCGGTTGGATAAAGAATTAATGGAGGACAAAAATACTTTAAGGAAACAATTCGTTTGATTAGCTTCCCAATTGACCATTAGTCAGTCCAAGTTCCAGCCATGGGTGCCTGCCAGTCAAGGTACGCACCACGTTTTCTTAGAACTTCCAGGGAGGAGAATTTTGAACTTTGAATAATTAAGGGCTACTTCCAGGTATAATTCAATGTTCTTTGATTTGGACAACAATAAGGTGCGCGGCGCGCTCCTTGCCCTTTTCATAAAGCTTCAAATTAAATGTTGTGGTCGACCATGCAAAAGTAGCCACGGGAAGGAAATGCTTTCATTGATGCACACAACACAAATAACGTAAAGTTTAATTTGCAATTTTGATCCTTCTTTATTTAATAAGACTGGGATTATTTCTCAGTGTTATACTAATTAATCCCCTACAATAATGAAAGTGCAATAGTCTACTGATGTAAGACATAATTGGCTTTAACAAAGTTGCTAACATTTTTCATAAACTCCGTGAAAGCCAGATACTCTCTGTATGCCATCACGTCCGCTTCACACCGCACCAACAGAGACGGCAAAAACAGCCACAGCCCCGTCACCCCCACAAACATCATTGCTAATGGCCCCGACACAGCGGCAGGCAACCGCCATTTACCCGCAAACGCCTGCTTGAGCATAATCTCAACGGCCAAACACACCCCGTGGAGTAGAAAGAAGCACGTGAGCTCCCACGTGGGCTTCGTTCGTCCAATGTAATAGAAGATCAGCTCATGCATCACCGCAGACACGAAAAAGGACGCGAGCACAGCTGGCAGCGGAGCCCACCTGTTCCCGATCACGCGTCTGGAGATGCTCCGGACGGGGTCGTATACGGTAGGGTGCAGGATTCTACTGACCATGATGTTCCACCTTCGTCCCCAGAAGTCCTGGAGTGACGTGGCCAGGTAAGGCTCGTCGAACTGCGGCTCGAAATCGACACCGAGGAAGGCTTGAGCCAAGGAAGCAACTAATGCCATGACAAGTTCAAGGCCAGTGTACATGTAGATTGAGTAGAGGAAGAGTATGATTTTTGGGTGGATATATTGTTTGTTGTGGAAAACGTGTAGAGATGTGGCAAGGATCAAAGCTTTGATCGCATAGTTAAAAGGAGATTTCTGGCCTCTTGGGGCAGATGTTGAAGACCCTGATTTTATTTTGTTCTCAACTTTTCGGAATTTGATTGGAAGGCAAGCCAAGGGGATGAAATGGGAGATGCAGATGGGTGGGGTGGTAGAGAGAGGGCCTTTGCCATAGGCAAAGAGTAGGAGCTTGAAGTTGGCAAGCCAGGCAAGAAAGAAAGAGGAAGGGCCTCCAAGGCAAATGGAGGTGAGATTGAGAGGAAGGAAGAAGAAGAAAGATATGACCGGAAGTATGGCAAGGAGCCTGGTTAAACCAGGAGAAGTGAGCTTACCTATGGTGTGACAGTAGGACAGTGAAGCCACAGCTAAGATCCATACCATGATGAAGTTGGGTATTTCTCCTTCCATTTTTCTTTGCTTGCTTAAATTTGATTTCTTAATTGTGTGTTGTGGTGGTGAGAGATATTTGAGAGAGAGAGAGAGAGAGAGAGAGAGAGAGAGAGATTAATTGCTAGAAACCGATTATATTAACACCGATTGACATTGTTAAGGATGACAAATTGTTTTATTCATTTTGGACGCAAAAAAGAAAGACATATAATCGGTTGGATAAAGAATTAATAGAGAGGACAAAAGTACTTGAAGGAAACAATTATTGGATTAGTTCTTAGAGGTCTCATTCATTCATAGTTGACACAAACAAAAGGGGATCTTGGAGTAGGTCAAATCTGACCCAATGGTCCTACATACATACATACATACATACATACATATATATATATATATATACAGCCAAAGAGATTAATAAAACAAAATAAAATCCCAGCAACGGCTATACAATTCTTTTTTCCACTGTCTAGTCTACTTCATTCCGTGCAAAGATTCAAAGTTGGAAGGCGGTCCAAATTTCCACCTCTTGATTTAGATTTACTTCAGAAATATAATAACTGGGTGCTTCACATGTTTCTGGTACACAAACAAAAACAATTTCTACTTGCTAGCTATTCACAGATCCTGTTAATTCTTTCCTGTCCCACCTACCAAATTCCAAAGACTTAAGAACCGTCCAAAAATGAGTCTCTCTCTCACACCGATTTGAGCCACGCAGTCCCTCGCTGTGTTCCTTCCACTTCCAATAGTTTAATCAATGAAAATCATAACCATAACCACGCAATTGAATTACTAATTAATTAAGCTGAAAACAAGAATAAAAAAGGACAAGTGGTCATATGGGTATTCATAGATTATTGCGTCAAGTCAAAGAACTTCAGCTAATTGGCCAAAAGATAGTATTGATTCGTAGTCGTTTTTGGCTGATGGATTGGATGCACCGAAATCCTAGTCTTTGCATTGGGTTTCTTTCTTCCTTTCCATCTTGGTTGATGAATTTGGTATTATTTTCCCTTCGTTTTTCTGCCTCTGCTGCTGCTCCGTCGTTTGTTGGTCCTTTCTTTTTGTTTTTTGTTTCATTTTATGCCAAATTCTTCATTCCGTGACGTGATGTCCTAACTGAATAAACTCCACCGGCCCTTCATTAATAATAATAGCCAGACAATATCTATTTGGTCATGTGGCAACAACCACCACCCATTCCATGGCCATCTTACACAACCCAACCCAACCCAACCCAAGTCAATCAAAAAAGTTCCAACCTCAATAAGATCCAAAATAGCATTTTGGAGAAATATTAAGAGATCGTTTCATTTTGGCAGAAATGGAAATGGAGGGTGAGATTGGAAACTTCATTAAGGTATGGCTCTCGGTCTTCTTATCTCTCTTCTACTGCTATGCATTTGGTAAGTTTGTACCAAAAGGTTTTCCAAGACTCTTGCTCATAATTCCAGTTGTAGCCCTCTTCCTAGACCTTCCTCTTCACCTCTCCACCATCCATCTCGGAGGCACCACTGCTTTCTTCATTTCTTGGCTTGCCAACTTCAAGCTCTTGCTCTTCGCCTTTGGGAAAGGCCCTCTGTGCTCCGACCCTTCAATCTCTCTTCCCCGTTTTGTAGCCGTCGCTTGTTTACCCATCAAGATCCAACAAAACCCACCTCCAAAAACACCCCAATTCCAAACCTCAAATCATCAAAATGGCCACAACTCAAACACATATGGGCATGCAACAACAAAACAAAACCCAGCTCCGAAATCCCCGTTGAACTACGCACTCAAAGGCCTGCTCTTGGCTCTGTTGATAAAGGTATATGACTACAAAGAGCACCTCCATCCAAACCTGATATGGGTCATGTATTGCTTCCACATATATTTTGCCCTAGAAATCATCCTCCTCATGGCTGCCGCGCTGGCTCGAGCCCTTCTGGGACTTGAGCTCGAGCCCCAATTCAACGAGCCCTACCTCTCCTCCTCCCTCCAAGACTTCTGGGGCAGACGATGGAACATTATGGTCACCACCATCCTGCGCCCCACCGTGTACGAACCCGTCGTTGCGCTTTCGACACGGGTGGTAGGGCGCAGGTGGGCCCCGCTCCCTGCCGTGATGGGGACCTTCATAGTGTCGGCAATTATGCACGAGCTCATATTCTACTACCTGGGGCGGCTACCGCCCACGTGGGAGATCTCGTGGTTCTTCCTCCTCCACGGGCTGTGTTTGGTGGTTGAGATCGCCGTCAAGAAGGCGATTGCTAAACGGAAGAAGTTTCAGGTGCCGAGGTTGGTGTCTGGGCCTTTGACCGTTGCGTTCGTGACGGGCACCGTGTTTTGGCTCTTCTTTCCTCCGCTGCTGCGGTGTAATGCTGACGTGAGGGCTCTGGGGGAGTACGCGGCTGTTGGCGCGTTTTTCAAGAATGTCGGTCGTGCTTTTGCATCTAGAGCCATGAACACCAGAAGAAGCAACTGGTAGTAGCAGAAGACTTAGTTGTAGCTGTTGAAATTGGCGGATTCAGAAATTGTTTAACGGAAGTTCAAAATTGGCTAAGTATGAAAAATTGCTTTTCGGAATAATAATTTTCTCAAGATAAATTTTGACGGCTTTTATTCATTACACATCAAATAAGAAAACTTGATTTTGTGGGATTTTAGTATGAAGTATATATTGACTTAATAAGTCATTATTTTTAGCCTAAATCGTATTTTGCACTAAAATTGATTTTTCATATTTTGATTAGGTGGGAATTTGATTTTTTAGTATTTTTATTTGAATTCAAATGGAGAGTACTTCCTTATTTACATTGTAAACTTAAGTAAATTGAGTAATATAAAAATGAATTAAAGTAAAAAGACAAAGACATTTATTTAAATGTTAAAAATAAAAATAAGGTAATATATACACCAATTGAATAAATGGGCAATTTAAAGTACTTACAATAATTTTTCCGACGAAAAAAAGTGCAGCTACATCTTCTTGCGCCTTAATGAGTTCACCTCTGACTGTTTGACATTATTTTGCAGTTACATTACATACAACAACTTTAACACTTTTTTAAATGAACATGCAAAAACATGATAGAGAACTATTCAATCAATCGGCTACATTCTCAAGTTAATCAAAGTAGTCGTTACTTTTTATTTTAATTATTTTCTTCTTTTGATGCAATGCAAGTTGGTTTCACTGTTCTCAGAAAGGCGTATAAAAAAAATAAAGAGTTATCAGAAAAGAACATGGTGGCTCCACTAATAGCGACAACAATGCATCATTGAATTACACCAAGGATTAAAGTGATGGAAGTAGGCCTTAATTATTCTAATAGGGAAAAATTCAAAGTTCAAAATTATCCTCCCTGGAAGTTCTAAGAAAACGTGGTACCTTCACTGGCAGGCACCCATGGTTGGAACTTAGACTGACTTAATTAACCAGGTGAACTGGAGAGCTAATCAAACCAAACGTATGTGTCCTAATAAGTCTTGCAATTATTAAATTTGTGACAACACCACTTGCAAATTATGTTTGTTTAATGAATAATCTAATGTTAATGTCAGCCCTCAGCAATCTGTCAGCTGACAGCACATGACTAAAGCAATTGAATTTTATGGCAATCAGACCAAAAACTATATGAATGAATAATCAACTCAATAATAGTACGAAAAAGATTAAAAAAAAAAATATTAGGGACATTTTGAAAAAGACCAAAGGAGAAAGAAATATTTTTAAAAGAAACCAAAATAGACAAAAATACCCTTCTTATTTTTGAATTTCCTAAAAAACTCTTTACATTTCCTAAAGCAATTGAGGGTTTTTTTGTATTTTTTGGAAAAAAATTGATTTTTTTCAAAAGTGAAAGTTTTTTTGTTGCTAAAACTTAAATTTACTACAAAATTATAGGTTGGACATTTAGAGCAGAGATCATTATCAAAGAGTTTGCTACATTCCTTCAGCACTTTACGTCTGCCTACTCTACAGCACGGATGGTTTTTTCTTTGGGTAAACATATAATATCAATTACTTCACTGTCAAAATTTGGTCAAAACTAACAACTTACAGAATACATGGAACCATAAAACTCACAAACTCAGGCAAATGCCACCTCAAAATGTTTCCCCTCTTGTTTTCCTCGTGTATGAAACCACTCGACTCCCATAATAGGCTTAAAAACCACCTAAGCCGTCAACCATGGCACTTGAAACTATCCCAAGCTTACTGCTGCTGCTCGTATATCTGCATATAAGTCTCAGAAAGGGCAACCATCTGGGGAAGAGTCTCTGAAACATGAAGATCCTGCATTTCATACCTGAAAACGTTTCCAGATGTTAGCCCATACATACAGTTCCATTTTCTGTTAGTTTACATTTATGCCAATAAGTATGGAATAGACTCACCATAATTCTTCTGACTTTCTCTGTACAAATACCCTGTATGAACCTTCACCAGGTTTGCCATCATGAACAATGTTGGCGATCAAATCATACTTTGAACGCAATCTCTCATTCTCTTTTGGGGTTGACAAGGGGATGTAGTCTTTCAATTCAAGGTTCTTCACAGGAAAGTTGACTGCAATAGGAATTACATCAGTTGGCAAAAGGTTGCAGTTGATCAGGCAAGGATCCATGGCACACTATAGGCCTTAAATGATTATTCAAATAAAAATAATTCCAGAAACATATAATCTCACCTAAAGTCGGATTCTTTTCCACAAAGAAGTTGTTCTTGGTAAATCGCTGCATGTGGAGAATAAGATACTGCGGTAATCGGGTGACTCGATACCTCATCCTTGCTATGCGAGGTCGGACCACTTCAGTCACAGTCTCCCCATCAAATTTCTTCAAAATATTGAACAGTGGAACCTAAACCATAACGCACAAGCTTTAAAAAATAATATAAAAACATTTTTAAAATAAAACTCAAAAAATTCTCATCATCAATTCTCTTTTCCCCACATACTATTTCTGGAATAAGGTGTAGTGATAGCATAGGTATGCTATAAACATTTAAACAACGCACAATGCAAGACTGATGAGACATGCATAAAGTAAAGGGCATGCTTTTGCATCATTCAGGGCTCAGTTTAATATTCAAGAAAAATGGAGAACCAAAATGCTTGGAACAAAGAACAGTTGCTGTGTTTCTAATTTGCAACTAGACCTTGAGTAACTATATACATTATAGAATAGAAGCACAAAGACAGACTGAACCCCCCATATTTAGATAATAAAAAATCAACTAGCCTCCATACAGACTAATAAAAATAAGGATCCATCTTAACAGTCTACACATTTGTCACTACCTAAGATATATAATTACATAGACTCCCCAAAGCAATCTAGTTACCTAGTCCACAAGTTGCGAACATAGAGGCAATGTATGTAATTGAAGCAAATTCCAACATGTTTTTATTCAGAAACATAGACATGGAAATTATGAGAAAGACATTAAAACCAATAAAAAAAGGCAATTAAAGAATGAACTTCCAACTCACTAATTAGACATATGTACCTGGGGTATGATATTTTTTTCCATAACATCTTTGAAAAGAGGTGGTGGGGGCAAATCCAATCCAAGCATTAAGAAAGGCATTTTGTACCTTTCCTTGACAATGCCATTATTTTCAGTCACAACATCTGTATTCTGGTCATCACCATTTTCTTTCTTCTCAATACCTTTCTTAGGAATCTCCTTCACAACCTCCAGTTCCCCCTATCAGCACAGAACATTATATTTAGTCTAAAAAATACTGCCAGTTAAGTTGCAGCAACAGCAATACAACGAACAAAGTAGATAAAGAATAAGAAAGAAAACCTGAAAGCACTCATAGATGATGCTGCTATCTTTCTTCGAAGTTCTAAGATCTGCATGCAGTGTATTAAGCAGCCATGACATGAATTCAACTGGGTCAGATTGCGCTCCTATTCGAAACCGTTTCTTACTGGCTTTCATCACTGCCTGCAGGAACTCATGTGGGCTCACCTGTAGACATTAAAGATTTGACACATGTGAACTATTCTTAACAGCAATACCTAGAGACCAAAATATGGAGTCAACAAGGTCAAACCTGTCCTTTGAAGTTCCGTGCATGCCATATCTTTCTCGTGAGCTCCCCAAATCGATGAACAAGCGGAGACTTGCAATGTTGATAATTCTTAGGGATGAGGAAGAAGTTTCTTAGTGGAGTGACTCTCATTAAAGATTGAATTGTGACATTGACAAAATCAGTCTCCTTAATGTTATTGAGCCCCACCTGTTTTTTGAAAATTAAGAAAACACAGGTAACAATAATTAGGACCCAAAATTAACACCTCACTAGAAATTGTTAAGACGTAAGTTGTTATGGAAGTGTATCCATCAGAGAGATCAATCACAAAATATATCTCCCTTGAACACATGAAAAGACAGTAAATGTTGTTCAACATAGGCTTGTCTAACCTTACAGATGAGAAAGAATCTAAAAAAACATAGAGAATTACAAAGACGTGACAATACTGCAGTAAACCAAAAACCATACTACCTAAGTGCTGAAATCATGCTTACTGGTATACTCCCACACAAGTCTATCAAAACTGTGAAACAACTCTATCGTAAGTCTAATTGTTGGCCAGCCACATAATACATTAGCTCATTACTTATTTGGCAAGGAATAAAGATTCTTCTGTCCCGAGTAACTTAAATAGGAAATCTATAGTATTGACCAAGCCAATTAGGAATTTGAAACATAATATCGAACTCATATGAATTGACAACAGCAGCAATAGAAGCATATGTGGAATCTTGTGCAAGTAAGAACAAAAATCAGTACCATTCCAGGAAGGTAATCAGAACCATCAAGTGCCCTAGACCATTGCTTGTTTTTGTCAATCTGCTCAACTTGTTCCTCAGTAAACCTGCATATAAAGAACCAAATGAATTCAAATCCTTAAAAGGATACCCAAGGAAGACTAGAAATATAAACAATACAAATCAAACCTTGGGTTTAGGACATGTCTAATGTCATCCAATGACGGGTCACTGATTTCATATCCATCCGGAAGGCAATATACTTTCTCCGTTCGAAGATTGATATAAACATGGTGTCCAGCTTCAAGGCTATGTGTATATGCATGGGACTTCTTCCCTCTTCCTTGGTAATACTTCCCACAAACTAAACATGCATACACATTCAAATTTGACAGAGACAGAGAACAAAACTTCTCAAAATCAAAATCCAAAACCTGGAGAAAGCAAAATCAAGCAATCAGTATCAAAACAGTGGATGCTTTTGTAAGCATAATATACAGACAAGCTGGAATGCCATATTGTAACAACTTAGAATAGTAATATACCTGGCGATTAACAGCGTCAAGATATGGACAATCCCTCCTAACCTCAATTTCACGGCTCCGCCTGTAAAGTCCTTGTTCAAGATCATCATCATCATCATCATCTTCTTCTTCTTCTCCTTCAACTTCAACCCCACTTTTTATATCCCTTTGATTATCACCACCATCCCCTCTATAGCCATCAACAGGTGGCCTTCTCTGGTTGTCCTCGTCATCCTCATCGCCGTAATTAAAACCAGGAAGAAGGGAGCCTTCAGAGGCAGGTGGAGGTGGTGAAGAGGAAGGAGATGAATGCCCATTCCGTTTTTGCCTCTTTGGGTCAGATTCAAACCCTTCCGCGTTCACTCTAGCATCATCTTCATGTTCCCTCTTATAGTTCATTCTCTTGACCCAGCTCAAATCTACAATAATACCGGAGCTTACGCCAACTGAGCGTCACTCAATTCTTCAAACGATTCTCAAATTAGGGAAGAATCTCGGAAACCCTAGAAGCATATAACTCAGCCGTCAATAGAAAGAGAGAAAACAGTTCTAGAGTAGAAACCTGTAAAAGATAACAAACTCAAGAAAATAGCTGACTGAAAACTTAATTATTATATTCCGAGTTTTAAGAGCAAGGAAAAAGAATAATGCTCCGTTTGGTTACCGAGAAAACGCGGGAAAGTGAGAGCAAAACACATTGTAATGTTATATGTGTTAGGATTTTGCTTCGTTTTCGCGTCCGAAATAATTTGAAGCTATCTTGGAAATAGCTCGTGATTTGAAAATGCATATAAAATCAGCTCGGTGAAGGGGGTAGAATTACCTGGATCAGTATGGTGTTTTGCAGTTTGGAGAAGTAACAGAGCGCCTTTCGATCCTTCGAAGCAAAACTGGAAAAGAGAGTCATAGGAGATGAGACCAAGAAAGGAAGGCTTACAGATTAGGCCTTGCACAACCATCTTACATTAAATTGGGCCTCATACTTATTAGGCCCAAAATACAAATATCTGGGCCCATTTACTTTATTTATTTATTGCTAAAACATTTACCAATTTTATAATTTTTTGAAAATAAAATAAAAGCATATGACTTGCTAGATGAATTACCATCAACGGATCAAAGACTAGAGTGAGTATTATTTCGGTAACATATTTTAAAGTTGGGTAATATTGTGCATAAAAAATTGCGAAAGAATAATGAAAGATTACAGTATTTTGCTTATCTTTTCACTAGAAAAGTCCACTTCAAGATCCATTTGCTTATCTTTGCCTTTGCTCTAATATTGATCTTGGAATTTTATTTTATTTTTTCGGGTGAATAATGTTCTTTTATTGTGTCTGGCCAAGATGATTTTTAAGTAGCTTGTCTTGAAAAGGCCATATGATTATGATGGAACACGGAAATGCTATAATGAGGGTGTTGTGAGAGAGGGGTAGCGTGCATCAACGAAGGAGAAGCGACCAAAGAAAAGAAAAAAAGGGGTCAAAATTAACATGGAAAGGGCTGTAAGCTTTAAAGGTGTCCTTTGCCCCACAGGAATAATTAAAATGGTCAAGCCACTTGAGTAAGAGCAAGCTTCAATTAACATCACATAAACAATAATCCCAGAGAAAGAGAGAGAGTGTTCTATTAAACAACAAAAGCTCAATTTATTAACCAAATACCTACCAAAAGAATTGACCATTCTTTTCTACTTCCCACCCCCTTTGTCCCCGCTCTTTTTCAAAGGATCCTCTCCTTCTCCTCATTGTTTAAGAAGTTTGAAACATAAACAAGGCATTCGAATTTTTTTGACATGTTCACAATGAAGCAGATCTCTCAGCTTGAAAAACAATGGACTGTTACTACAAACACAACAAAACTGCTGTTGTTTTACACCGATTGCCAGTCTTTCCGAATGTCAAAGGTGTAATTGATCTCCAAGTAGCACTTGTTGTCATCATCAACAAACTGGACCACAAAAAAAAAAAGGAAATCACAAGATGAGACTAAATCCAAAACTTGAAGCTATTTATAATCTGAGGTTGAATTTGAAATCTGAAGTTCATCATGCACACAATCATTCATGGGATGCAATTAGCAGATAACTCAGGTTATAACATTAATATCAACAGAACGAAAAATATATGAACAGATGCATGATGGTTGTGTATGTAACAAATCTATCAGTTTATGGGGATATACCGCTTTCTCTCGAATTGTATGGCCTAATCTGAGTGGAAATTAACATCAAGCACTGGATTAACTTACCTTGCTTCTAGCTGAATAAGATCCCCTTGCAAATATGCCAGATGGGGTTGTGTCCTCAGGCAACACATGTGTGTAAGGCTCTGACTGTGGGCTAAAGGTTCCGAGCATCTCTTTTGTGCTATCAACTGCAAAAAGGATCCGTACGTAAGAAGGAAAACATCCAATCCCAGCTTCATTATAAGGCTAATCTATCCTGTTACACAATTTGAATGAGAGAGAGAGAGAGAGAAAGTACCTTTTACAGCAGTTTTCCAGACTGCGTTAGTGTATTTGAGACCTGAAACAATGTTATTGCTGACCTGGAAAGTGAACTGAAGGCTGTAACGGCTACCTTCTTTCAAAGTAAACCACAAGCCCTTGGGATTTCCATTCTCAGGAATAGGAAGAACTATGTCAGATCTATCAGGGGATTTAATTGCAAGGCTCAGGATCTTAACATCTGGTTCTAGAGTTTCTACAGAAAAACAGAGAAACAAGGAACACTCAGGGAGAAATGAAACAGTACAAATATCTATTGTACTGAACGTTGAAGATACACCAATAAACTGCTAAGATATAAAGTAGAAGCATGCAAACAAAATCGCTTCTAAATTCCGAAGATTCAACTTTAATTAGGAGAAACTGCATGCGATTTCTGGTATGACAAGACTTATGACAACAAGATGAGGCATGAGGGCCAAATTTACCAAAAAACAAAAGCTTTTCAGAGCATAGAACAAGTTTGACCTCTGATTCGCAATAGAACTCTTACCAAGTGACAAGATAAATATATATATATATATATATATTGCAAGAGAGAATAGGATTTTAGTTGATAGAAAGTACTTTCGCATGCCTTCTGCAAGTGACAGAACTAAAGTTTTTGAACCTCAGCAGTGAAATGAAGGGGAAAATTCAAAGTTTAAACATTTTTTCTGTTCCATTTTTTCACTGACAAAACGAACTTCAAAGCAAAAGCATTTGGCTCGTTACAATGCTTACCTCCAACAGAATTAACATCCACACTCCCAAGAAGCTGTTCCTTCCACCTCCTTAAGCTCTCATCGTCCTAAAACCTCAAATGATCACCAAAACAAACAACATTACACAGATATAAAACTAGAAGGCCATTAGAAAGAGAGGGACAAAGGAGAACAAATTATGAAAAGAAAGAAGAATTGAAAATCAAACCTTATCCTTCTCAATGTGTTCTTTGAGAGTGCACTGAGGGCCCAACTCAATGTTCTTTACTTCATCATCGTCATCGTCATCCTCAGTTACGTACATGGAACTCTCACTCGGTTCTCTAACCAACCCTGTGGATGATTGATCCACGTCAGTAGCCGTTTTAGCTGTCTTTCCTTCTGAAACTTCAGCGCCAGTCTCATCATCCAAACCCATGTTTTTGGAACTTGAAATCACTCCAACAGCCAAAGACATCAACAGCCCATCAACCCAACAAAAAAGAAAGATAAAAGGGCACAGAGAATGTAGACCCAATGACCAAGTATAAATGCAAGTAAAAACCAAAACAAAATGCCAAAAAGCAAAAGAACACGGCAAAGACCCACTTGGAAGAAGAATCTCTGTGAGAAAACAAAAAAAAATGAGAGAGCCCAATAAAAAATGAGTGAATTTGAGTGTAACAAGAAAGGAAGGAAAGAAAGACTAATTGGGTCAAAGAAACCCAGAAAGAAAGCTAAACAGAAAACCAAGAAAACCCAACAAGGATAAAACTTGCAGCAAGAAAAAGACAGCAACAGAAAAAAAGAGGAGACAGAGAGAAGGGACTGTTTAGGCAGAGTTCAAGCAGAGAGGAAAAGGTCGTGTGGTGATCCGAAATTGAGTCTTTTCCATGGAAGAAAAAAGAAGAGAGAGAGAGAGAGAGAGAAAGAAACGGGTGGCGAGATCGTGAGGGTCACTCTTGCTGCACTAGGTTCCACGAAGACCAAGATTCGAGGAGGGCTTTTCTTTCAATTTAGTTTGAAAACTCAGAAACAAACACATCAGATGAGACAGCCTAGCCTAAAGATTGGGTGGACCAAAGCTGCACCTTGACCCCTTCTTATGGGTTTTTATCTTTCTTTTAACGAACCATGCTCTTCTCTCTGCTCACGCCCTCCCAAAATTGTAGCTTCTGTTAAAACATGAAGAAGAAGAAAAATAAACATAAAAGGTGAGGGTTTATGAGTCTTAAGCATCTGAATGTTTCCACTATAGAGCTCCACAACCACAATGCTATATAAAATTCAAAGGCAGAGCATTTCCAGATAACATAACATGTATGCATGACATGTATTTTCAATTAATTTGGTTGGTGGTGAAGCTTTGATGATGCATTCTAATTTCTTTGGTACGATATTATTTCAAATTGAACCTACCAAAAATAATTAAACAATCCAATGTCAAGGAGTCCAGCAATGATAGCATTATTATTGCACCCTATTATAGAAGTTTTGGTCAATGGTTTATATTAGGCCAATTATCAACACTCTTGTAATTTGCAATATCTCTATTGATCAACTAGCTCTTTATCTAACGGTACTTCTCTTCTTAATATCGAAATAAGTCCCAATTTCGAATTTTCCCACTTCATTGCTGTTAGTGTCATAACAGTTGTGGCTGTCTGCTGTCAAACATTAAGTGTTGCTAGGTTGTTCATAGTAGGAAATACAGCTCAGATGATTGTGAAATCAGCCAACCAGACTAACCCAATTTACGCATGGTGATGGTCAGTTCAACCCCGGAACCTTTTAAAGTTTTGATGCATACAACTATCTCATACGCTATTGACGTGACGACGATGGCTTAATTTCAGCTCTCATTATCAACATTCATGGCGGAGACCACGACATTTTTGGAATTTCATGTGATTCAAAATTTGAATGCACAAGTTGTTCATTACCGTTCAGAAATCAACAGTTCAAAACTACTATAGGCCCAAAATTTCGTGCATCCTAGATTATCCAAACTTCTGTGCCTAAATCTGGACAGAACATTAAAATCTGATGGCTGCAAATTTACCATGCCCATTTTCATTTTTCCTTTTTTTGTTATTAAGAGAAATAATAATAAAGGAGAAAAGACTACAGTCAATAGGTTAAAAAATGTTGACAATGCTAACAAATACACAAAGATATGGACAATTTTTGTCTGTTTTTACAAGGGGAGTTTGATTATGTGTCCATAATAAAAACCAACCTATGCATCCAAAAATCATCGAAAAGTAAAATGGACTGATTCATTATACCGTCTACATACGAGGTTGAAACTCCCTCAATCAAATAACAATTTATGTGCAGTCAAAAGTTCCATTGAGAATGCTAGGGATTGTAAGGCTAGCATACAAAAATCCTAGGTTGATAACAGGTTGGGCATTGAGGCAATTCAAACACATCCTGGACTTCAGATACAAAAAACATAGGATACAAAAATAGTGGCCAAATTCTCAATGCATGCTGCGAGTGATCTCAAATCTGAAACAAAATTATCACGCACTTCCCCATTTTCTCAGAACACTTTCTTTAGCAGAGACACTACT
The DNA here is from genome assembly GCF_902201215.1 of Prunus dulcis. Classification (NCBI taxonomy): domain Eukaryota; kingdom Viridiplantae; phylum Streptophyta; class Magnoliopsida; order Rosales; family Rosaceae; genus Prunus; species Prunus dulcis. The sequence goes on along the minus strand of NC_047653.1, from coordinate 509,012 downwards.
GTAGGCTTCATTCTTTGAGATAGTATCAAAAACAACCTGACCATCTGGTCCTGTCTTCCTTAAGATTTTAGAAGTTATGAAAGCGAACACATTTCTTGTCCCTCGCAAGGCATACAATAACGGATTGAAGATGACAGCAAGCATCAGTTCTCCCTTTGCAATTATGAGATACTAAAAAATAAAGAATAAGATCATGAGAGAGAGAGAGAGTACATATTTACAACATGATGGTATTCAGCTGAATTTATAAAAGAAACAAGGAAATGCTTACCATCAGGATAATACCCAACAGAGCAAGACTTGCTTGTTGTGCTTCTCGCCATAAATGGTCACCATTCGACCATCCAAACCATCCACGCCACCCAAACCATCCCCCTCCACCAGCACTACCGCCTCCACCCACCTCCTCTCTTCTCTTAATTTCTTTGTCCCATTTCTCAAATTCACTTTTTTTCCCACCAAGTGCACCTTCTAATGCTTTCCTGGCTTGCTCCTAGAAGAACGATAGAAATGGCAAAGTTAAATTCATCTGCGCAAAAGAAACCAGCATCTAAACTATATCATGGCATTCTGCATTCAATAAAATCAGATGAAATGAGGGGCCGAGAGACCAAACGAACTCCTATGCTCAACAACTATATCTGATAGATATTGGTATCTGTCCTAATGCTGGTGTGTGTCAAGTTAGACCTTATATTGGTCCTATACCTAGAACGACTGATTATGTTCAATGACAACTATACTACTATCATATCCATAACCTTTAGTGAACCGTAAAGGTATTATCAGGCAAAACCAAAGTTGTTTGCTCCAATTGTTTGGATAAGGCTTTTGTGCAAGCTTAGTAGAACTACCTTCTGTGTGCAGCTTTTAACTCCATGAAGGAAAAAAAATGCTCAGCAAATTACGAAAGAGAAAGAGAATCCAACAGTAAAAGGGCATGTACCCAAGTATTCTTCTAGAAGGATCAACTGCCTAATATTCATCTGTATTCTTATCTACAAATCAAATAATCCACATTTTATACTTGTAAGAAGTAAATTCTCCAACACATTGAACGCTCACACTACAAAATACTCTACTGTAATTCAAAATTCAAAACAATGGGCGAATGTGTGAAGCTCCTAAAACTCACTTTCCTGAAGCATTTAAAGAATGAACAATTTTTTGATAAATTCGAACTTCAAATGAAGCATTACACACCCTACTTAAGTGATTATGCAAATCTCCAAACAGCACAAGGCGAAGTGGAGACAAAGAATTTATTGCCTACCAACACTACATGCCCAGTTAAACCTAATTGCTCAATTTATCTCAATATACATATACCCACATATTGAGCTGCCAAACGAGGAACTTGGGTTATTTTTCATCTCTTGACAAATTTGAAACATGAAAATTTTCATTTCGCATCATAACATAAAATAGGAAAAGCATGCAACAAAAGATGAGAAACTGAGTTCAAATTACGAATTTTAGGACCTCTTTGCGATTATCTGAGAAAAGGCAAGAGAACCTGCCGCGGCATTTGAGCTTGAACAGCAGAGCAGTCCAATCTTGGGTTGTTTCATTTTGACGGGAACTAGTAGTTGGCAGTGGACGAGACGACGACGAGTGAAGTAGGATTTGGGATGGCGGGATTAGGTTAAGAACCAGCGTCATCTTCGCATTTCCCACACCAAGCCTTTCCCTTGTATTAAACGTTGGGAAACCTTAGAATCAAACGATGCGTTTGGTTCTTTTCTTCGTACAGACTACGAGAAGTGATTTTAAAAAAAAAAATGAAAGCTCATCCGTTTGGTAAATGATGAGAAAATCACTTATTGTTAAAAATTACTGTAAAATAAAGCTATAAGGGAAAGCAGCTAATGAGGTGTTTTCATTTTCTGATTATGCGATAATCAGTTTTGAAGAGGCGTTGTGTTTAATGATTATGCGGGAATCATTTTCTGATTATACTAGAATCATTTTCTGATTATACTAGAATCAATGCCAACAATACTTTTAACAAAAAGTTTACCAAAAGCCAAACTGCTTTATCTCACAGCTGATTTCTCTTACAGCAAATCTGACAGCAATTATTTTCACAATATAGGTAGGGCCAGTTTGGCATTGCTTATTTTTGAGTATAATTAATTTTTAAAAATTTTGAAAAACCCAACCCTTTTGTAAACTATGAGAAAATCACTTATTGTTAAAAATTGTTATGAGAGAAAGCTAAGGGAAAGCAGCTAATGATGTGCTTTCATTTTCTAATTATGAAGGAATCAATTTCGAAGAGGCGCTGAGTTTAATGATTATGTAGGAATTATTTTATTATTATGCGAGAATTAGTACTAATAACATTTTTAACAAAAAGTTTACCAAATGCCATATTGCTTTCTCTATCAACTGATTTCTGTCACATCAAATTTGACAATGATTATTTTTACAACACAGCAATGCCAAATTAACCACAAATACCCTCTCTTTTTTTGGTAATTATTTTGTAATCTAATGTCAAAAATAATGATGAGGCCTTTTTTTCATTCGTCTTATGACCAAAATTAAAAATTAAAAAAATAAATAATCAAAATTTACTAACTACTTTTGTATTTTACAATATTGAAAAGGTTTCAAATTCAATTTTTTCTTCAATAAATAAACAAAATGTTCATAGATCAACAACACCTTTAATTTGGATGTGAATTGACGTAGGGCAATTTCACGTTTTATCACTTTTTATTATTATTTATTTATAAAGAAGATCACATATCAATTCATTGCAAACATCTCAACTAATTTTGACTATCTCTTGATGTTAAAAAGATGGTCAAAATTAGTTGAGGTATGATTATAAAACATGTTTGTCATGCATGGTTGAGAATGTTGTCATTTTCAATCTCTTTATTTTGTTAGGGAGAAATGAATTATTTGTCTCCACCAATTGAATGCTTCACTATACGAGCTCCAATTCAAAGTTTGTGTGTGTGTCTTGAAACAAACATAATCATCCATGTAAAATTTGGTTAAGAATCAAATCAAGCTATTTATATTCCCGCAACACACCAAACATAAAATTGTTAAAATTTTCATTATGGACACTATATGCATGGCCGGAAAAAGCCAATACTCAATTATGGAGAAAGCGTCCCTTACAAACACCACACTATTATCCATCTAAATTAGGTATTGTGTCTGAAAAGTAATATCCCATCAATCCCACAATCATTTGAGTCGATCTAATGAAAAATGTATGTGAGTAAGTGCATTAATAGTTTGATCTTAATTGTTGATTTATCATAATAAATTCACAAACGTAAACGACTAACCGTAACATTCTTAAACTGTTTATCTTTTTATATATATATATATAAGTAATCTATATTCCATGTGTCATATATTTGTGTTTTATGATTTCACCTTTAGCTCTCATTCGGATGAATTTTAAGGATGGCTCAAATTTTTATTTTTTGGTTGATTGTCTCTTACTATGATTATGCTTTATTTTTAATGTTGTTTGCAATAGTCCTCCTTTTGAATTGCGTTCTTCATGTGTGTGTGTGTGTCTCTCTCTTGTTTTTGCATAAACTGCCTTAACAAAGTATATAATCTGTCAAGTATCATTGAACTATCTTTAGTACATTGCAAGTGATCACATAAAGAGAGGTAGGTGGTCGGTGAAGAAACATGGTCAGTCTGATAGATAATTGAAAGTGCTTTCTCGACCTTTGGATCAAGCGATCACATTCAACAGTAGTTGACCAAACCCACCAATTCTTATCCAACGGTCCATAGTCAAGGCGAGAAATCATATTTTGTTGACCACATTTGCCCTTACCTTCCCCACAAAGCAGACTCTCATTCGTCAGAGACAAAGATCGCAAAGTTGCAGAGGTCCAGTCAGGACTCAGGGCATTATCGTAATTCAATCAACCAGTTTGATTCTGTAGCTCTAGACAATGTTTACCTCTCTTTATCTTTATCTTTATCTTTAATTTGAAAAGTGAAACAAAAAGAGGAACAAAAGAAAACCAGCTGCAACTTTCCCACGTGACATATTTACCCCGAATCTTTTACCCATAATGGGATGGATAGGGTGAAATTCAAAAGGGTACTTTCGTCTTCTGGAAACCGGACAGGGAGATCGAGCTCAACAGTTTGAAACTTAGAGTGGATAGAACGATGGGCTTTACCGACTTTTCATAATAAAATCAACATGAAGGGATATTTTCGTCATTTCAGGGTTATAAAGAGAGCGGTAAAGAGTAGAGAGAGACAGAGAGAGGAAGAGAGAGACAGAGAGAGGAAGAGAGAGAGCAGGCTGAGAGAGAGAGTGAAGAGCGTTTGGTTTCCGTTTATTCTGTTAATATATGTGTGTACCAGCATGGTGTCGGACCAAGAAATAGCGGAAGGTGTGGAGACTGTTCTCCGTCAATCAGGCCCTAACGACGTCACCTCCGTAAACGGTGTCGTTCAGCAGCTCGAGGCCAAGCTAGGGTTAGACCTGTCCCACAAGGCTGGCTTCATTCGGGACCAGATCAGCTTCCTCCTCCGCCCGTACGCCCAACCGCAACCCCAACACCAACCTCCGAAAGACCATTTTGCCCTCCACACCAACCCCCAGCACCATTACCACCACCATCCTCAATTCCTCCCCCAACAATTTCCTCCCCATTTTGCCCTCCACCCCCACCACCGCGCCCCCGAGCCCCACAGCTTCCAGCAGCCGCCGCCGCCGCCTCAGCAACTGCGGCCTCAGGCTCAGCTGCAGCCTCCCGCTGTGAAGCACGAGGCCTTGGCGCAGAATGCCACTAAAGTCGCCCCAGAAACTCCCAAAGAGAGGTTTGGATTTTTTTTTCAAAATTTCAAATCAGAAATGGTGAATTTTTAGGGTTTTACTTTCCTTTAGATTGCAAAGGTTGCGTTTCTATGACATGTAAGTGGTGCACGTTTATAGAGTTTCCAATTAGCAATATTTCGTTAATGGCCGTTTTGAAAGTTTTGTACTTTTCCTGTTTCCTGCTAACCAAGTTTCGCTAAATTGCATATTTTAATTGCTAGTACTTGCTATTTGAACTTTTTATGGTTTCCCTTTTTGGGTAAAACTAAGACTGATAAGGTCAAATTGCCGGCGTGTATCGCTTTGTGTGAATGAGAAATTTGAAAATAGTTTGTAACAAATAAAGAAACACATGGAAATTGGCATTTAATCCCTGATATTACTGTAATGGGAAAGTTTTAACCTTTTTGTTACCGTATTGTCTTTCATATAAAAGTCAAAACTGTTATTGTTTGTCCTTACTCCCAAAGCATGAAATACAAATCAACTAGTACTTACTCTTGCAGTTGCAGTCTCACTCTAATTATATTTTAAAAAGTGCTTGACTTTTCAATGTATGAATAACTATAAGTTTGAGCTTAGCATAAAATCAAATTTGCTTATTAAAGAGCTGGCTTAGCATGTGGTCTTGCTAATTAAACTAGTAAGCTTATCTGTTAGGTTGGGGTTTAACTTTTTTGCATAAATTTGGAGGATTAGTGCTTTAAAGTTCCATTATATTAAATTCTTCTTCTTTTCTTAAAATTTTAAATAGGGTAGTTTTCTCTGTCTCAGAATTAACTAGTTGGAAAAGCGCAAATCTTTATCTTTTTGTTTTGTAGTTGTAAGTAATCTATTATGATTCAGTGCTTTATTCATAATGCAATAAAATGACCTGGCATGTTTGTGTCGGTCATAATTTTACTGCAGTGCTCCGGCTTCTGGAACCAAGAGAAGAGGTGGGCCAGGGGGTCTTAACAAAGTCTGTGGTGTCTCACCTGAGCTTCAGGCTGTTGTTGGTGAACCGGCCTTGCCAAGGACTGAGGTTATTACTCCCAAATCAACCCAGATTCTCTTTTTATGCTAACTTTCCAATGATGTGGATTAAGTTTTTGTGTGTAAATCTGAATGCATGTTTGTGGGTGTACATTGAGTTTTTATTTTGCGTATTTCAGATTGTAAAGCAGCTCTGGGCATACATAAGGAAGAACAACCTCCAAGATCCAAGTAATAAGAGAAAGATAATTTGTGATGATGCCTTGCGTGTGGTATTTGAGACAGACTGTACTGACATGTTCAAGATGAATAAGCTGCTAGCTAAACATATTATACCCCTTGGACCTAACAGTACGTCAACATTGTGCATATTGCTACACAGTGTGTGTAATGATATCTTTGATTTTATGTATAACATTTCTCCTGCATATATGCAGAGGAGTCAACTCAAGCTAAACGATTGAAGTTAGAGGCCAAGTCCACCACTGATAGTACTGAACCTCAACCTCAAGTTCAACCACAACCACAGCCTGGTTCCCCTACTGTAGGAATATCTGAAGCACTAGCTAAGTTTTTGGGCTTTGGAGGAAGGGAGATGCTCCTATCTAAGGCAAGAAGCCTTGTTTGGGAGTATGTAAAGGCTAACCGTTTGGAGGTAGGATCCTGCTGCAAAATTTTGTACCTTCTCCGTCTCGTAGATCTAAGATTATTATTTTATTGGAGACATCGTACTTTTGTCCATTATTCCATCATCAGTCACAAGTTGGATTGATTTCTTCTGGTGAATGCTGTATTTGTCCTTACCTTTATATTGGCTTAAGAGCTACTTCACTTTGTTTCGACCTTTTTTTCCCCATCATAGTGCATTTGGAACAAAGACTTATGATGGTGCTGTTCTTGTATTTTCACAGGATCCTTTAAATTCTACGGTGATATTATGTGACGCAAAGCTCCACGAGCTTCTTGGATGCGAAAGCATTTCTGCAGTGGGGTTGCACGAGATGTTAGATCGCTATCACTTGTTCAAACAATTGTGATTTCTGGTAGTGTTGACTGGTTAGTATAAATTCCATATGTTTACTCCATCTCATTTCTTTCTTAAATTATTTATGTTAGTTTATTTGCCTGTCTCTGCAGATGTATCTTTTGCTAAAGTTTTTCTGCCTATGGCCTGCTCTGATCTGTCCTAAACAAGTGACGGAGTGGTTTGTTTATTCTTTTGCAGGTGCATGGGGACCTTTGCCATCTGGTCTCTTCTGATGGTAGAAAAGATAGGAAAGAAGCTTTTTTTCTTCTTCTTTGTTTATTTCTTTTTTGTGCATTGACGTGGTTAGGTGTCTTACATGTCGTGGTTATTTATATGTAGAATTGCTATGTGCTGTGGGTTGATGGCAAGTTTCTTGGTTTATGCCATTGCCCGGTGTTTAGTTCTATTTAGTTGTCTTCTCCTAACCCAGAAACTGTGACAGAAGATAAATGCTCTGTACAGCGTGGAAGGACCCTTTGCATTTTCTTAGATGGCTGGCAGTAAGTGTTAGTTTTGACTGCAGCTTTTGTGTGTCTTGTTACATGGCAGTAAACTCCTCTTTTAACTCCGACTTGCTTTATTTGCTTTCTGGCTTTGAGATGGTAAATATGTCAGACATCTAAAATTGAATAATACTGAGTACTGATGATGGAGACAGGACTCTGTATGGGTGGCCTGAAAGTATGAAAGGTTTCACCAGCAATACAACAGTCCTTTGCAGAATGAGCACCTTTTTCTTATCAAATTTTCGACTTTACCATCACACGGTGGAGTGGAGAAGGAATTGCAAATTGTTAATTTGTATGAAATTAGTACATTAAATCAAAACCCACCAAGGTCTTCCCTGCAGCACCTGCGCCTCGGGTGGGTGATGGTGGCTTAATGCAAGACGAGTTTCAGTAAAATCAGAATGGCGGCCTTGATGAGCAGGAGGAGGAAAGCCAACACAAGTCTGTTTGCCTTGCCCTTGAACACTACATTGAACCCAATCTTATCCAGTACAGCCGTCATAATTCCCATGAGTTTCTGCACAAGTGATATATAAGAAGACAAAGAAAACAGCAATAAGGGGCACATTTCTGAAGTGGAAATAAGAAGTCACAGGCTGCTTGCTTTGCTTACCAGTCTAAGGGGTTCAATATGGAGGAGTGGTTCCATGAACATCTCCACATTTCTAAAAGAAAAGAAGATGTTTATTATCAAAACTAATAATTCAGACTCAGAGAGAGGGTATGCAATTTGAAGCAGTACCTTAACATCACCTTGCCTTTGTAGATTTGACAAATATGGAAGCTAAAGCCCTTTCCCAGAGGCACATGCGTTTTTTTCCACTCTGCATATAAATCAAACTAGCTACTTCTTGTTTCCCATTTGTATACTATCATCTTAATTTAAAGAAAAAAAAAAAAGAATTTGTTGTGTGATATATAAATACCTAAGCTCCACTGAATTCCGACATTCATTCCATCGTGCAATGTCGGTGTTACAACAAATTCAATGTTATTCCCCAAGTTTCGGATTAGATATGAGAAAAAATCCAATACTTGCTGCAACAGTTGTCGTCACAGTCCCAAATTAAAAACAGAAAGAAAGAAAGAAAAGAAGAACTGCAGCTGATTCCGATTGAATACATTGTTTAATCATGATTTGTTTAACACGTAATGCATCAAGAAAGATGACATTTACTGCATAAGCGTTCGTTTTATATTATATATAATATTGAAATCAAGCAGTATATATAAAATGTATACCTTCTTTCCTCGGAGGGGTTGGAAAATTGAGAATAAGTTGCAGACACACTGGCATTCATCTCCTATAATCTCCGACAACTCGCGAGTATTTTTGTTCTTGATGGCAGTGTAGAGTTTGAGCACTGTTTCGAGAGCTCGCGGATCCTCCTCATCTCCTGGTAATCCAGAGTTTTTGGCATTCAATGGCACAAGCAACAACCCTCTCTCTCTCTGCCTTGATTTTGAAGAGAAGAAGCTTGTTGTGCCAATAATAGGTTGACCATCATTACAAATTGGTGGATGGAATTCAGCAGAAACAACATTATTAGCTGCTGTTTTGTTTAGGTTTTTGTGAAGGACAGCACCAGAATGAGTGGTAATACGTGTGATGATATTGGTTGAGTTACAGTAGCAGAACTGAGAGATGAATGGATGGAAAGACACCGAAGCCATACGAGCGAACATATTAAAATATCAACCAGAAGAAGAAGCAGAGCCATATATTTGTGCAAGATTCCTAAGCAACCTAAATGAATATGTGCAGGTGCAGCACAGGAATGAAAATTGAAATGAATCAAGCAAACCATGTGGATGGTCATGGTCCATATCATGCATGCGTCAATAATAGCAACTAACAAGTTAAGTATCTTTCCCACAAGCTAGGTTTCTTCCTTGGTTATGCTATTGTCTTGTCCTCTCTCTCTGCTTTATTTGGTTGCTTTCTTCTTCTTTTTCCTCTGCATTAACAAAAAAGGAATTTATTTAATATCTAATAAATCTATTAATTTGTGTCTTTTATTGGATTGGATTGGAGGGTGCATAATTTCAGTCTCGAAAGTGTATTAAATTTAAAACTACAAAATTATCACTAAAACAAAATCACTAATTTTATCACTTAATTACATATACTAAACGAAAGAAGTTGGCCAAAAAAAGAGTAAAAAGACTAATTTTATATTTATTAAAATAAAATAAAAACCTCTCTCTAGACGACATTTTGTCGCCATGATATATGCCAGCAACAATTTTTCAAATTAGATCTTTTCCGACGAACTTTGCCGGTATAGCCTTCTCCCGACACAATTTTGTCAACATAGACTTATGTCGGCAAACATTCGTCGAGAGAGGTCTAATCAAGAAAATTATTGCCGGCATATATCCATACTAAAAAAATTTCGTCGAGAGAGGTTGTTTTCCCCTTTTTTAGTGAATATTTAAGTATTTTACTGATTTCATAAATTACTTAATAAATAGTAAATAATTATTTTGTGGACCTTTTTTTGTTTTGAAAAATTAAATAATAATGAAAACATAATATATTTAAAGAGTATAGCCGCGCGGCTATACTGTTTGAAATTAAGTATGACAAAGGGCACATGAATTCTAGGGACCTCCAAATGATACATCTCCCCATTTAGGGACCTCCAAATCTTAATGTGCGTATTTTCAAGAGTGCAGAATAGTAATACCATAAAGGAATCGGAAGATTGCAGGAACATGAATTCTAAATTGATCAGGTTTTTTTTTTTCTTTAACAATATACACTTACACATGTTTTATCAGTTACTGCAACAAACTGCCCTCAAATTTGTATTAGTTCTACTGGGGCTAGCATACGACAGTGCATTTATTAGCTGCTTTATTTTCTTTTAAGTTTGCTAGTTTATGTACACTCCTTGAATTTGCACTTTGACGTATGCCATGAAATCACATTGTGTTGCACTGTCCAAGCTAATTCATGGAAAAGTTACCACTTCCATTCTTGCATACTTCATTTTACTAAAAAGAAAACAGAAAAGATCCATGGAAGAGGGAAAAAATTAGTACCAGACAGAAACCAATTAGTTTTAACTAGATTCAAGCTTTACATAGACATCGTGTACTGTTTCTTTTCCTTCTTTTTTGAATCAAATCTACAATTGGCCATCACTTTACAGGTTGAAACCCTATCTATGGGGAGTGACTCTGGAGATGAAACGGCATCTTACTTCCTGGTAGATTCATGTTGACCAAAATGCTGGTGATGATACTAAAAAAACAGTAAATGGATGCTAGATTGTTGCAGGTTCATTTAATAACTATTTCATGGCACGTACAGGAGGAATGCTGCAGAGACATGTACATACATATCAAGCAACAACGACAGAATAGAGATCCAATCGGAGGTGAAACATGAACGTCGTTATCTGAAATCAGGTGATTTACATAAGGAAAACAAATGTATTATGGAGATCAGTGAAGACGTTGAGAGGAAGGCTTTGCAAGCTAAATTGGACAAAATGGTTAAGGACCTGGAGGAGGTCAGAATACTCAATAGCCCACTTTCAAGAGGATCGGCTATTACAGTTGTCTCACCAGAAACAGACTGAAATAGTCTGTGAACAGGTTGAGATGGAGACAGCAAACACAATTCTTCATTTGCAGGAAGAGGTTGCTGCCCTTCAGTTTGAACTTGATGAGAGATTACACTGCATGATTCAGGAAAATAAGGTACTGAAAAACACCATTGTAGCTAAAGAGGATGAGATAAGGTCATTGAGTGTGGAGTGGGAAAAGGCAACCTTTGAACTAACAAGATTCCTCCTAGATGGTTCTAGATCCCTTAAAAATGCCTCCAGCCAAATAGAAAGTATTGCTTGTTCATTTCCTCAAGCTAATGTTTGTATTAGTGAAGATGTCCAGAGGGCTGCCAAAGTTTGCATGGAAAAGGAAGAAACAATTGAACTACTACAAAAGAGTTTGGAAGATGCGCAAAAAATGGTAACAGAATTGGGACAGAAGTTAAGTTCCTTGAAGGGAGCAGCAATTGCTTTAAGCGAACTCCAACATCTGGATAATGATGAAACCAAAGAGGAAATTTCCTTCTGCATGCGGTTGGATGAGCAGACCAACATGGTAGAGATGCTAGAGAGGAAACTTATATTCAAGGAAATTCAGGTCAAAGAAGCAGAAAATTGTGCCAATGCTGCATTCCTTGTAATAAAATGGCTTACGGATCAGAAGGCGACAGATAAAACAGAGAGAAACATTCCCATCTCAATACTAGGTACACCAGCCGGAATGGCCAGCCAGAAAAGTTCTGACACAAAAGTAAATGCTTTAGGACAAGAAGATGTCATTACTGAACTTAAGTTGGCCAGGTTAGGAATATTGGAGTCTGAGAATGCTATCGAAGCATTTTATGCAGATACAGAAATGCACATAGTGGCCCTTGAGACCAACATCAGTGAAGTTTCTGATGAATACAAGGAGTTGGTACAAAACTTGGTAAGTGAACTTCGTGAAATGAGGAAGAAATATATGGAGTTAAGAGAGCATTCCAAAGTTTCTCAGTTTTGTACAGTTGAGTCGCTATCATTAGAAGCACACAAGTATCTGAAGTCCAAAGATATTTATCACATGATTCTTGAAATAAAAAATGAGCTCACTGTAGCAAATGGTAGATTGAAAATTACTGAAGATTTCATTTACACAAAAGCAAATGTGTATGATTGCCCTTCAGCAGACAAAAGTTTAGAAGATGAAGATGAATGGAGTACTGATAGTACTACGTCAAGCTGTGATTCTTCAACCGAAAATTTTGCTTCTGGAAACAAATTGTGGGCATTAGAAGGGCAAACGGGGGACCTGAAAGTTAAAGAAGGCTCAGTACTTCAGTCTGCTGATCAAGATCCAGAAGAGTCAAAGTGGGTCTTAAAAACTTTCACGGACTCTAAAGGAGCAACATTCTGCCTGAAAAAGGAATTAGAGATGGCATTTGATGCTTTCAACAAACTATATGTTAGGCTAGCCACACTCATTAGCGAGTTGGACATTGGAGGTGGTTCTCAACCAGCAGGTATATTCTTTACTGAGTATCTTACACTTTTAACGATCAGAAACATAATTTGATCAAGGGACTTAATCAGCTCATATTATATGCAGGGCTGAAACAACTTGTTCCATTGTTTGAGTCAGGGACGGAGAGTTCTTATGGTTGTCATGCTACAAGAAAGGTACAACAAATTTTTTCTCAAATCATCCAATTCTTGCATTGTAAATTTGTGAGGCAACTATATGTTAGAAAGGATTAATAGTAGCACTGTCATAATCAATCTTTTCTAAATAAGAGACTAAGTCAGCTAAATCACCGTTCTTATACTTTGTGTAACACTTTTGTGATGTGCAGGTAGTTTCTGATGAGAAGAGTGATTTTGCTAGTAGCTTCTTAACCAAATTTGAAGAAGCGCATGCAACAGTAAAAGAAGCTGATGTTATGTTAAATGCCTTGATGGAAGCAAATGAAAATGCAAAAGAATTGACTGGTCTGTGGAAGCAAACTGGTGAGGAACTGATGTTAGAGAAAGCAAGCTTTATTGAAGAAGTTGAACATCTCAAAAATTCAGTACGTTTGAAAGAAAGAGAGAATGAACTACTGCAGGATCAATCTCGTTATAATTTGGTGGAGATAGCAAAATCATTGTCTTTGCTTGAAGAGTGTTTTATGCAATTAAAAAGTGAAGTGGAGGACAGGTTCAAAGTATTATATGCTGACACTTTTTCTATGGGAAGGGAGATACACTGCTTCATTAGCAAATCAAGATCATTACTAGAAGAAATATGCGCTGAGACATTGGAGAAACAATTTGCCATATTTGTCCTTCATCAGTGTCTCACAGGAGAGCTGATCCACAAAATACCATGCTTTAACGTTGGAAGTGGTTTCCGCTCCAGCCAACAGCAAGAAGGCCTTTCAATTACAAACAAACAGCAAGAAATGTGGTCAAGTTGTGAGGATGACATTGCACTTACTAGTAACATCTCCAAAGACGATAATGATCAAAGTGGAGTCACAAATTTGAAAGCTGGTGAGCTCAGTTTGTCCCGTGATAGTTTGATGCACGAGAATTTATCACTGAAGGAAGAACTGCAACGGAAAGATGCTCTACAGGAGGGCTTGTATTTTGATTTTAGAATGTTGCATGAATCAGCATCCAACACAATGGATATAAAGGATGAAACTGAATAGCTGATAAAATCTTTGAGCCAAATTCAGAATGAACTAAAAATAAAATATGCCAGCTTGATGACCTGCTGTTTCAACACAAAAAGCTCGAGGATCATCTTACTGATACTGAAAAGGCTCTGCTTTTATCAAATTCTAATCTTGAGCAGGCCAAAGATACAATCAATACTCTTTCAGAGCAAAATTTTGAGTTGAAAGTGCTTCTAAATGATCTCTATCTCAAAAATTCTGAGGCCAATGAACAACTTGAAGAGCAGAAGGAAATGGTGAAAGGTTGGGAAAAAGAAATTCTTCATTTGACTTCTTCAATGGAAACAAAATTACTCTGTCAAGTTGAAGGTATCGAGGATGAGTTGAGAAGGGTCATCAGCGAGAGAGACGGACTTCTTGAAGAAGTTGCGTCCCTGAACGATAAACTTGAGATGGCATATGCAATATCCGATGAACATGAGGCTATCTCTATTGAAGCTCGCCAGGTATGTTCTTCAGGTTTTTTTCTTGTTCATTTGATAGCATAGTCATGATTGCAGGCGGATTTCTGTTATAAGCGTATAGCCGTGCGGCCCGTATAGCCGCGCGGCTATACACCATATTTTTAAAATATAACCAGTCGGCGATACTCCATACATAGAATATTTTGACAGTAATGCTGCGCGGCTATACTCAACTATACTCTATAAATAGAATATTTTAAACGTATAGCCGTGTGTCTATACTCCATAAATAGATTATTTTATAAGTATGACCGCGCGGCTATACTCTAGAAATAATATATTATACACCATATTTTTAAAATATAACCGGTCGGCGATACTCCATACATAGAATATTTTGACAGTAACGCCGCGGCTATACTCAACTATATTCTATAAATAGAATATTTTAAACGTATAGCCGTGTGTCTATACTCCATAAATAGATTATTTTATAAGTATGACCGCGCGGCTATACTCTAGAAATAATATATTATACACCATATTTTTAAAATATAACCGGTCGGCGATACTCCATACATAGAATATTTTGACAGTAACGCCGCGGCTATACTCAACTATATTCTATAAATAGAATATTTTAAACGTATAGCCGTGTGTCTATACTCCATAAATAGATTATTTTATAAGTATGGCCGCACAGCTATACTCTATAAATAATATATTTTAAGAGTATAGCCGATCGGCGATACCCCAGACATAGAATATTTTGAAAGTATAGCCGCGCGGCTATACTCCATAAATAGAATATTTTAAACGTATAGCCGTGCGGCTGTACTCCATAAAATAGCATTATCTCGATTTCTCTTTTTTAATTTGTTTAATTAATAGTTATGTTTTAATTATTATTTACTTAGTGAATACTTAGTATTTAAATATTTTATCTAAGAAAAAAAATAAAACTATTTATTAAGAAATATAATTTATGAAGTTAATTAAAATATTTAATACTAATTATTCCCTACATAAATAATCATTAAAATAATTAAATAAAGCAAATTACTAAAAAGATACAAAATTTAAATTATGTTTAAAAAAACCTCTCCCGACGAATCTTCGTCGGCACAGGTCTATCCCGGCGAAACTTTGACAGATTAGACTTTTCCCAATGAAATTTCATCGGCAGAGATAAATTGCATCGGGAGAGGTTATCTGACAAATATATGCCGATGAAAGTTCGTAGGGAGAGGTTTTTTTTTTGGTTGAAATTTTAAAAATATAAATAAATATATTTATTTTAATTTTTTGGCCCACTTCTTTATTAATATATGTAATTAAGTAATTTTTTTAATTACCATATTTATTTTTTCTTTAGTTATTATTTAAATATTTTACTGATTGTTTTAATTACTTAATAAATAGTAATTAATTAATTAAATTATTTTATGGACTTTTTAATTAAATAATAATTAAACATAATATATTTAAAAATTATAACCGGGCAGCTGTTTGAATATTCAAATTCATTTAAGGAAATATGATTAAACAAGTAATAACTAAAAGCTAATTACTAATTATATTAATTAACTAAGAGTAAATATTACTCAATTAAAACTATCAAGTAATTAGCGATTCCAAATCGACCAAAAAAAAAAATTAGCGATTCCAAAGAAAATTTTATCATTGCGAAAATTAAAGCCGAAAAAAAGTTTTAAAAAAATTAATTAATTTTTATGAAGTTAATTAAAATATTTAATACCAATTGAAACTTCTTTGGTGAAAAACATATACTGAGAATTGAAAAATAAGCAAAACAGCTGAAAAGGTGGCCCATGCAGGTCTCGAACCTGCGACCTTCGCGTTATTAGCACGACGCTCTAACCAACTGAGCTAATAGGCCAGATGATTTATCATTTTGAAATTTATGATTATATACAATTTTGATTTGTTGGACCAATCAGTAAAAATTTATAGCAGTTCCAGTTGATGAGAATGATTGGGCTGGGCCTATCACTCTTTCATTATTGGTGTTTGAACTCAGCATATGAAATCGAACGACTTTTAAAGACAACAATAACCTTTGACTATCCAAGAGGGACACGGATGTCCCTCGTCCGTCTTTGATCTTTTCACCTCTGCTTAACGAAAGTGTGTAGTGAAAGAAACGATCGATCGAGGCAGAGCAGAGCAGAGACCCAAAACGAACCAAAGAGTGTCATTTAGTTCCTGTGAGGTCCAACAATGGCGGCAGATCTGGTGCTAGACACAGCCATCAGAGATTGGGTTCTCATCCCTCTCTCGGTGGTCATGGTTCTCATAGGTGTCCTCCGATACTTCGTCTCCAAGCTCATGCGCTCCAACCAAGTCCCCGATGCAAAAATCATCAAAGAAGGGTCTCTCTATCAACACTAACTATGCATGCTTACTAAACGCATCTATATATATATTACTAATTCTCTATCTGACTTTATCAAATTAAATTTTCTTTCCGAATTTCAGGCAATTGATTATTAGGGCTCGGAATTTACGTGCTGCTGCTAATTTCATACCTCCCAAGTCGTTTCGCGCTCGTCGGTTTTATTTCAGCAATGAGGTTTGATATTAATTCTCGCTGTAATTGCTATTTATGCAAGTAATTCCACTAATAACACTCAAATTGACGTGTTTTTGTTCATCTTCAAATTATAAGCTGGAAAATAATTTTTATTTGTTCGCCTTGTTGATGAGTTGAGTTAGCATTAGGCGTTATGTAATTTGGATTGGAAATTTGAATCCACCATGGCAAGAATTCTCAACTTTGATTTATATGCTTCAGGGGTTCTTTTATAGCAGATGCTTTTGCTGAAACTAGCTTGTAGTCTGCTATTTGTTGTGTCACTCTGTTGATACTTAAGTCAAACACGTTGCACTGTGGCAGGAAAATGGGTTGTTAATTGTTCCCAAGGGTCAGGCACAGAATGCACAAGCGCAAATGTTCTCTGATCCCAACATGGCTATGGACATGATGAAGAAAAATCTGTCTATGATCATACCCCAGGTATTTCAAATTGCTTGTTTTTTTATTGTAATTTGGCTTGATTTTCTCATATATGGTAACTGATATTTTTATGATCGCCTTTGTGTTGGCCAGACTCTTACTTTTGCATGGGTCAACTTTTTCTTTTCTGGATTTGTAGCAGGTAAGTTTCCATGCCTCTGAATCCAATTTTTATGTTCCTATGTTATGCAACTGCTTTGTTACTTTGTATGGGATGTGAATCTTGCAAATACTTGAACTTGTGACTTCTTGCGTTTTGTGTTTTTTTTTTTTCCAGTTGTGACTTCTACTCCTTTATGTCATTAATGTTCTTTCACCTTGGTGCTTCCATAAATTTGTCATCCTTATTTCTTCTTCCCTTTCTGCTCTGCCTGTATGATAGATCGTTGTTCAATGTATGTATGGTTGTATTTACTAATATAAAGTGTTACTATCATATGGTCATGTTATCATGTTATATATTTGTTTCTTTTTCTTTTCCACAGCCAAAATACCCTTTCCTCTTACTCAAAGGTTCAGGTCAATGCTGCAGAATGGGATTGACTTAAGCACTGTTGATGTTAGCTATGTCAGTAGCCGCTCATGGTACTTAAAACAATTTCCAGTTATTTAAAACAATTTCCTCCTCTTGGTTGTTTGCTTAACTGATTGTCTCAAATTATTCAAAATCTCTTTCTCTCAGGTACTTTCTTAATCTGTTTGGATTAAGAGGTTTGTTTAGTCTTATTCTGGGAGAAGAAAATGGTTAGTGCCACATTTTGTGATTATTTCATCATGATAGCTTTCATACTCAGAAATGCATGTTGAGCTTCTTTTCACACATGTGACACCAAAACTATGAGCTAGAATTTATGTACTCTAGGAGGTTGATAAACTAAAATAAAAACTTTTCTTATGCAGCAATGGATGATACTCAGCGTATGATGCAAATGAGTGGGTTTGGTTTTGATCCATCAAAGGTATGAACTTAATAGTTTTTTGTAATCCTCGAGGTTTAAGAGTCATTAATCTTAGAAAATTTCAGATGCCATTCTTTAGTTTCTTCGCAACCATTCTATTTATGTAATTTGGCCTGCTCAATATGATGAACGAAAAGAACTGATATCTAACTACATTTCATGAAAGAATCCTTTTTAGACCTTGGATTCTATGCATTGTCGTCGCTGTTGTTTTTTAAGTGCATTTGTTGTCAAGTCGTGTGAACGTTAAGGTCAGGGATTTTTCCTTTTGGGACAATAGGTATGTTGGGGCTTATATGTCGTCCAATCAACTTACTCACTTGACTGACAGTGGATGTGATCTCCTTAATTAAACTACTTAGGACCCGTTTGATAACCATTTCAATTTTAGTTTTTAGTTTTCATTTTGTGTGCTAAAGTATAGAGGAACAAGAGGGAGAATGGAAGTGAGAATGAGAGTGGAGATGGGATTTAGAGGGAAGATGAGAGGGGAGGATGGGAGGGAGGAGTAACAAAAGTGAAAACTAAAACTAAAACTGAAAACTAAAACTAAAACTGAAATCTATTTGAAATTGTTTTCACTTTCAAGTTTTTATTTTCACTTTTATTACTCCTCCCTCCCGTCCTCCCCTCTCATCATCTCTCTCATTCTCACTCACTCCCATTCTCACTCCTATTTTCCTCTATACTCACACAAAAAAATGAAAACTAAAAACTAAAATTAAAATGGTTATGGGCCCTTAATTTATTATTTCTTAGATTGTGAAGCACCCATCACTTTGCATGATCAACTTTGGAAGAGAATGGACGGATGTGAACCGTCCCTAACATACTTCATATCTAACAAATGTGTAGCTGTATGAAAAGTATTGGAGCATTAACTTATAATTTGTTAAATGTATGGCTTCACGTTTCGAGATAAAAACTTAACTCTAAAATAAAATCTAAAGCAATTTTTTTCTGTATCACCACTCCTAATCTATACGGTTTCGTATTTGTTTAATTGGTCAGAGCTTGGGCGCTGAGAAGGACAGTCTTGACATAGTCCAGCATGATTGGGCCTTACCAAAATTTGAGCACCGTGCTGAAGCAGTGTTGAAGAAACTTGCCATTTGAAAAACCGAATCATGCAGTTGTCTGGCTGGCTCGGAAACATCGTTCTCTGCCTTGCGTGTTCCAGTCTTAGGTTTCTTCCATTCCCACCGGCAGGAAAGTCAGTTAGACATAGACCTATGAAAAATTTAGGAACTTTTGAAAACCTTCTTATAGTCTGTGGCAAGGTTAAAGTCGTTCTGATCACTAAACAATGACACGCTTTGCTTGTTGTAGCTTGTATTGACTTCAAAAAATTTTAAATTATTTTGAGATTCCAATTTTCAATTTTGCATCGCAGGAAATGTTTTCAAATCAAATATTGTGAGTGATTTATATACAACTCTCTATCCTATTATTTCAACATGACATATTATATTTGTGAAAGAGTGGTTTAAGTAGTTTTATTATTATGTTTATGGATGCCATGGATACAATTACTTTGCAAAAGAGGCTTTTGGAGTTGGTTAAAAAATAAAAGAAATAACAAAGTTGCTACTGGTTGGAATTATATTTTTCGAGGTTTGACGGAAAAGGACCCCAAGAAAAAAGTGCGTGCTATATTCTTTAATGAATATGATTAGCATGAATGTGGTCTGCAACTTTAAAGATTCACATTCTCTCAGTACAGGAAGAAATAAGATTCAATTGAAGCAGAGCCGACAGCCGAGGTTTCCCCTTTCCTTCCATGGTCCATAGTCATTCATTCTCAGTGGCCGAAACTTCCGAAGTCTTGATTGATTGATATATCTCTTGTCGATCCAAGCCCCACTTTGTATATATGGTGGCCTACCTGGACCTGCTGCTAAATTGAACATGGGAAAGAAAGAATCAATCAACCAAGAGGAAAATACACTTGAAAAAGAACGTGCGGGGGTATACAAAAAGTGTGGAAAAGAAATATTAAAAAGATGTTTGCCTAAGGGTTGCAAATTGCAATTCCAAAATATACAAGTCATGAACATTGAGAAGAAATGTCACTACCTCCGTTTCATTGTTTCATTGTTCCATTCTTCTTATATCTCTTCTTATGTCACTTATCAAATAAAGAAAGAGATAAAAATACAAAAGCAATAAAACGGAAATAAGGAAGTATTTCTCCATAAACACATGTCAAGACGATAAGAAAAAACATAAAGAAGTTACCTGAAGCTAGTTAGTTTCTGATTGAGCTAGCTAGCTCTCAATCAATTAGACCACTTGGGGTTCTTGTTGAAAAGAAACACTTGTTCTGATTGTGACGTTTTTGGTGATTGATTGGGATTTAAAAGCTCCATATGGAATGGACCAATTAAAACTTGGTAGTTACGTATAAAACTCAACACCCTTCTTACATTGCCATAGGCAATCATGTTGAAAGGGGCAATTTAAAAGAAAAATTTATATATAAGATTAAGCGCAAGTATGTGACTTGAGAAATTTATTCAAATCAAGTTAATTGATGGATTAAAAGTACTTAACTTATTTAGAAAATAAATATTTTAATTTTTAATTTAAAAAAGTAGTCTTTCTCCTTTTAAATCATCCTCCGCGCACGTTATATAAAATTTGGAACGTAAAATATTTCGTGCGTTTCGATCTTGTATATTAGTAAGGGAAATAGTACGTCCTACATTCTACTTTGGACAATTGCGTATGGGCAAAGGAGATTGTTTTTCCAGCATGGCCAAACTCAAGCTTACGTGTATGACACCTACACTAGACACACTAACCGGAGTCATGGAATTATTGACCAGCCGTTGACGCATGGGTTCCACCTCCCCAGAGGAACTGCGCTCAGTTGTCCCGTCCTTTGTTCTACCTTTTCTACTTGTATTAAGAAGCCGTGCCATGTCGACTTGTTTATTGTTGTCATCACTCATCACACTAATTTTAGCGGGGTCCATTTGGTGGGACACTCCCCACCGTCCCCTCCTCTTTAGCCTTAATCAAACCATTTCCCTTTGTTGCACATTCGCTGTTACATTTTCTTTTTTTGCGAAAATTCGCTGTTACAATTAGGGAGGAAAACGATGTAGATCTACCCTTATAATTCCTTATTTCTGTTTTATTGTCTCATTTTTATTTTATTTTCCCCCTCTTTTCATAAATAATGTGACAAAACTATGCGAAGAAAGGAACGATGAAACAAGATTAATTAAGTCTTTCTCCCCTTTCGGAGTCCATCCAACCTGGAGATATTTAATCCGGAGATTACTAATAACAAAATACAAAATTAGTAATGAGATGAAGTTAGCCTGACTTAATCTAATACTAATACACATCACAGGAAATGATTATTTACATTACAAGGTTACAAGGGGGGGCATGGCGTGGATGAATTTCTTGACGCGCAAGTCGAGGCGAGGCATGATGGATCGTTTGCTTACTTACTTTCGTCCAAAATTCGAGTCACTCTATACAAGAGAATATTATACGTGTCTCAAAATTATTATTATAGAGATCCACAATAACATAGTAAATTCTTATTGGATCATTCAATGACGAATATGCCCTTTACTTGGCTATGGTGTAGCAACTATAGCTGGCCAGAGTACCTAATATTGCTAAGGGTAGTATAGTACGTTTGCAGTTGACGATATAATCAGAGCGATGAGTGTAATCCAGCAAGGCAAATCAGACGGATGCATGTGGGTCCGGAGTCACGAGTATCCGACCTGGAAAAACATCAACAGCAGGACCCACTGGGCCCACGCAGCCCTCATCTTTATAGAAAGGGCGGTTGCCAAGGCCAAGCGCAATGGGCTCAAAGGATGGGAAGGAAGGTTTGCCACGGCAGCGTTTTTTATTTGTTTCGCATGTGGGTCCACATGGAATGAGGGGCCCATGTGGACGGTGATGATCGCAGTTGGTGATGTTGGGTCCCACCCTGAGGCACCACGCACCGGCCTTGATACGTTGTTTTCTTGTGTTTGGCTCGCGTCCATTGGATGGATGATCGATCAAGAAGTTGTTTTTTGGTCCCAAATTCAATTCTCTTCAAAGTGATTATGATGAAGAATGAATGTGAAACCTTAAAAAATGGTAAACAAATTTTTGACTAGAATAGTAAAAGCTGCCACCCTCTTTTTAACCACTAAACGACACTACCATCAAGTTTGTACCCTCTGCTTTAATTTGTCTACTAATCCTGTGCATTTGATTAATTAATCAATTAATCAGAGCTAGTGACAAAATTGAAATATATCGCAGATTCTGTGCATTCCTCATGCCCCCGTCCTCCATGCCATGCCTATTCAACATCGAGTGGAAAAAAAGAAAAAGAAAAAATGCATTATCACCGATTGTATACAACCATCACATATGTATTTTTTAATTTATTTTAGTTGAAATCCTAACTCTTGTCTCAAACTTTATTCTATTCTCTTGTATAATAAAAGTGCGGAAAGTTAGATGAATTTAATTTAGTCTAATTCTATTGCATCTTGTGTAACGTTTTTAGTTTGCAAAAGCAATGTTGGAACACTCACTCACTCATACTAAAAAAAAAGAAAAAAAAAAAAGACTTTTAACCGAAATTAGGCTAAGCTTATTAGTGATAGGGTCTACTAACTAAGACATAAAAAAAAAAGAAATGGAGGGCACAAGAACATGAGTGCATGATGGCCAGTCACCTACATGCCCTACTGCACAAAACATAGAAAAACCAATTCAAAAGAAAGATATGATGCTGATATGAGAAATGGCCTCCACCATTTGCCATTCCAATTCATTCATTGTCTATAAAGCTATTTCTATTACAAAATATACTTTAAAATCTGAAGGAAAAAAAAAAACGCCAAACCAAAAACATTTACAACTAGACAAGTTAATGTCCTTTAATTTGTGTCAGGGACCATGAGGTGTCAAATTGCTAAAAGATTCTTCAAGTGCTCTCTTCTCCTTTTCTTTTTATTTTATTTTTTTTTATCTTTATAAGATTTAGGCATTGAGGCACTCACATATCTATCTATATATAGCTCTCACACTGATCATTTCTCTCACTCACTAGCAATTAAGCACTCTTTACTCACCCCTCCCTCCCATATCTTGATTCTTCAAGCGTTCTATTTTCCCAGTTTCTGTTCAATTTTCATCACCTTTTGCTAAAGCAATGGCCACTGTTGAGGTAATGCGAGCTCATCCATATAGACACAATATCTATGTTGCTTTTCTTGGTGCTCTTTGGTTTAAAAAAGAACCCATCTGCATATACATATATGTGTGTGTGTGTAGACCTGACATATTATTTGCTACTGATTTGCATACAAGTATAAAGCTTGGAAGTTGATGGATCGACCCATGTCGAAAACTTAGGATTTTATGTAATTTATGTTATCATGCAATATTAGCTTCTTAACATGAAAATATGAGTGATTTTTTTCTTTTACAAAACTTGATTTTGAAGGTTGCACCAGCAGCAACGTTGCAAGAAAATGAGGCAAAGACGGTTGAGGTGATCAAGACTGAAGAGAAAACCCCGGAAGAGCCTGTGGCTGCCGCACCAGCTGCTGTCCCTGAGTCTGAGGCTGCAACCACCGAAGAGCCAAAGGAAACCACACCAGTAGAAGCAGAAGCAGAGGCAGAGGCACCTGCTGCTCCTGAAGCTGAAGCTCCAGTTCCAGCTGAAGTTGAGACCAAGGAGGTGGCAGAGGAAACCAAGGCTGCTGAGGCTGAGGCAGAGGAGCCAGCAGCAACAGAAACAGAGAAAACAGAGGCAGAAGAGCCCAAAGAGGTCACAGCAGCGGAGCCTGTTGCTGCTGTTGCTGAGGAGACCAAAGAAGAGACCACTGAAAGTGCTGAGACACCAGCAGCTCCTCCTGTAGAGGAAGAGAAACCAGAGGAAACTACCACAGATGTTCCGGTCGAGAAGACTGAGGAGTAGAAGATTTATGACATCATCATCATCATCATCATCATCATCAGAGAAGTTTGTTTGTGGGGGTTATTTTCTAGGTTGCATGTCCAATTTGGTCAGCTTCTTAGCTACATTTATATTTTGGTTTTTAGTTTATAATGGAGGTAAGGTGTTAAATTAGTGGGGTTTGGCATTTGGAATCTACCCTTATTTTAAGCTTTCTATCATATATGTTCAAGACGATGGCATGCATGGTGTTGGATTGAAGTAAGTGGAATTGGTGTGAAGAAGAGATGTGATTTCTGTTAGTTTTGAATAATATTTATTTATGCACTTATAATATTCTTGTTTGTTTTGCTGTATCTTTTTTCTTCTCGCCCTTGTTGTTTGTAAAAGTTTTGGCCTTCTTTATGCCAATGTTGGTATGAGCCTGCACCTCAAAGAGAGATCATGATGACCCTCTTTTATTTCTACCAACAAAGGTTAAGAGCTCGTTAAGGAGGCGCAAATAATAGAACATCAAAAGGCTTAACTCACACACACATGAGAAAGTGGAAATTAGAAATTTGGCTAGAATCATTAAGAAATTTCACATGAATAAGTTGGAAAGTTTTTTTTAAGAATAAATTGAGTACACTACCGCTATTGTGAATGTGTGTTTTTGCAGGAAAAGTGTAGGATCAACATGCATAAATAATATTACCGCCTGCATGCTGTGAAGCCTGTAATTGTAAAGGCTCAGTACTGAGCAGCAAATGGGCATCCGGAGAGTAGTTGACTCAACTCTCTCGCGTCACGTAAGGCCAACGTAATGCCACTCCTCTCCGACCAAAAAACATGCATACCAAAACTAAAATGAGATGCGCATTACACCAATATAGACAAGTTTCTTTGATTACACACAAACTCAAAAATACTTCAATGAGGAAAATAATTGGCAACCAAAATGAGGCCAGAGACGAGTAAATCTTTGTATATAGACTTGCATGCCATTGCATCATATCTGAGTGTACTAACATGTCATGAAATAAACGTCCGTTAAGCAGAGAAATTTTCTTATTTCTTGCCTTCCAATTTATTTATAGCTATACCCTATATAGACAGTTGACAAAAATAGCAATGACACTGCAAACCTTCAACAAAGAAAACACTAGCATAGTCCTTTCTAACATTAGTCAAATGACAAGACGATGACGGTGTCCTATAATCTGTACAATCTGAGTAACCAAGTCCTTTTTATGTGCAGTCCAATCCCCTTTTTACCCCAAAATGCAAATGCAACTACTAATATATCACCATGTCCCAAAGCTACTGCCAACATGTTCTTGGGTGATGATGTTAAGGCGGTCTTGCATGACAGCCATAGATGGATAAGTTGGGAAACACAACCGGTAAAAGCATGTATGAGACGAAGGCAGACGGCTGTACGGCTCTGAGGACTTGTAAATGTAAAGCCGAGAGGCCAAACCACTAAACCCCTCAACTGGAAGATACTTCACAGAGGTCCAAAAGAAGAGAAGAACCTTTTTCTGCTCTGGGGACATCTCCCCAACAATCTGCACAATTTTTAAAGAAATTAATTTAACCACATAACAAACTAGCAACAAATACTCATATTTATATTGCTATAAGCTGATTATGCAGCATCCAACTACCCCCAGATTAACATGGTCATTTGTTTCAGTTCTATGCTCAAAGCTTTACCAAAACAAAGCAACTTTTAGCTGCTTTTCCTGTCTCTCAATCATGCCTACATCAACCACGTAGTATAAAATGATCCCAGCTGCAAATGAAGTTTGAGGAACCGATGCTTTAATATCTAGTAGCACTGCTAAATAACTAATTGGATAGTCCAAAAGCCACCAGAATGTACTTTAAGACGATTCATCATGTTGGCCCATTGTGAGTTGAAAATTCTGATTTTCTAACATTTCATTACGCCTTCTTATGTTCCATGATATTAGATCTATAAAGACTTCTTTATTTGGTCAAAGCATCTATGAAGATTAAGAAATCTAGACATCAGAGCAAAAGGAGGAAGGAAAAAAGTGCAGTACAAAGATGATCAAGCAACTTCAGGCAAAAGCAGCATATAATAGATTTTATACCACTGTATTTAAAATACCATAAGTTGCCTACACGAGGCCCGACAGAAACAAAAAAGTGACAATTTAAGTAACCGCATAAGTGAAAAACGTTTTGCTCCATAACTTCAGTGTAAAACAGTAAAATTTATTAAGGTACTTTATAACCACAACCAAAGAAAATATAAAGATGCAGTCTATCTGGAAATCAACTCCTATCCTCAAGTCCTCAGCCAATTTCAGCAGGAACATAATAAACACAGATTTATTAGTCACCCCATTGTTAATTCAAAACCATCCTGTTGCATGCTTTCATTAATTTGAAAATCAAATCATGCACACAAGCAAAAGCTTCCATGACTGATCTCAGTTAACAATTAAACCAAACTGGTTCACTAAGACTATTTTCTATTTTTTGAAAAAGGAAACAAGATTTTATTACAAAATTCAATAAAGTACAAAGGTGATCAAGATGACCACAAGAAAATAGTAAAGCAAAGGAAAGCAGAAAACGAAACAGGCCCCTGCACACCCATCATGAGATCACCCCACTGTTAATTCAAAACCATCCTGTTGCATGCTTTCATTAATTTGAAAATCAAATCATGCACACAAGCAAAAGCTTCCATGACTGATCTCAGTTAACAATTAAACCAAACTGGTTCACTAAGACTATTTTCTATTTTTTGAAAAAGGAAACAAGATTTTATTACAAAATTCAATAAAGTACAAAGGTGATCAAGATGACCACAAGAAAATAGTAAAGCAAAGGAAAGCAGAAAACGAAACAGGCCCCTGCACACCCATCATGAGATCACCCCACTGTTAATTCAAAACCATCCTGTTGCATGCTTTCATTAATTTGAAAATCAAATCATGCACACAAGCAAAAGCTTCCATGACCGATCTCAGTTAACAATTAAACCAAACTGGTTCACTAAGACTATTTTCTATTTTTTGAGAAGGAAACAAGATTTTATTACAAAATTCAATAAAGTACAAAGGTGGTCAAGATGACCACAAGAAAATAGTAAGGCAAAGGAAAGCAGAAGACGAAACAGGCCCCTACACACCCATCATGACAAGGGTATGTATAAACTAACTCTAGAAAACAAGCGGGTGGCTGCTTTCCAATCTAGCCAAATATTCCTAAAAGACAGGTCTCTAAAGTCTGGAAAGTTAAGACTATTTTCTATGAGTAACACTGCTTGGCAGTTTGTCCCCAAAACTTTAGTGTGATTAATATGTTAACTTAATACGTGAAAAAAAGTAAATATATAAGATACATAGATAAATAAATAAAATAAACAAGACGCAAGTTAGATTTCTTTTTTGTATAATTCTTCGTTGATTCAACTAATACAGCCCAAAAAAGCCAAGCATCCCCAGTAACATATACACATCAATATCTCAACCCAAATAGTAGTAGAGCGACAAATTAAGTCAATTCAACACCAGAAGTTTCCACATACATACACTAACCAAACTCCTTGGGAACTTAATTTTGTACATTATTACTTCAACTATACGGGATTATAATGACTACACACACACACTCAAAAGGAAAACCTGACACTCTTCTTTACCAAGAAAGGGCACTCATCTTCAATCAAACAATGCCATACATAGAAGGTATAAGAAGAAATCAAAGACAAGCATGACATTTAGGTTTCGTTTTGATTTAAATCTAGGAACTTTAGTTTACGTATCTTTCTTTGGCACTAGACTTTAGTCAATTTTTATGGTTAAATTGCTTGAATATGATGTTAACAATAAATAAAAGCTAGTATTTATATACCCAAAAAAAACAAGAAACTTATATGATTCATTGTAACTCGTCATTTTGATTTCATGATATCATACTCTAAGTAGGCATTTAAATCCAATTCAATTATCTTGTATCTTGTTTTTTTTATGGTTCTTCCACTCAACATAAGTTTATTGTTAAAGTCCAAATCCATATTTTTAAATCCTTTCATCAAAATGGAGCCTTACATTGTGATCTGCAAGAAACTTCCCTTATTTGAAATGTGCAGCATCTGATATCCAAGGACACAAGTCTCGCAAAACTCATGTTTGGTTTGTGCTCTGATGCTTAAAGGCGTTTCATAAATTATTTTCCTGCATTGAACAAAGGTTTTACATTTTTATTTTATTTTTTCTCTACGTCTTTATTTGCCCAGCAAGTAAACAACCCAAGACAAATAAAAAAAAATGCATATTCATGTGATAAATTCACTATCACATACATATGTAGCTGTTTCTTCATGTCTAGGTTTTGAAGAGCATAGATGTTAACCATCCCCAATAGAAAAATTCGTATGATAACAAACAAATCTTATGTGTACTTTCAGCAGGTAAGTAGTGAAGAAGCTGTATAGAAGGAAGGGGAAAGCTAAGAGAAGACAAGCACATTCAGTGCTAATAAAACCAAAATCAAGCAAGCATACCTGCCAGAACCAAAGTATTTGAGGATCGGTCTCTTTGTAGCCATTGTACTCAGTATGTGCCTTCCAATCTTCAACACTAATAGCACTTTCGCTTCCGTGCAGCATCCAATCAAGATCTTCTAGTTCTAAAGTTCGGAAAAAGAAACTCTGGAGCCTTGAGCTACATAGAATATCAGTAAAACCTTGCGCAAATTGAGACACCTGCTCAGAGATAGATGTGACAAAGCGATGCTGAATTAGATAATTAACATATTCCTCCCTGTTCTTGCTGTTCACAATTTTGCTTTTCCCACCAGGGCAAAGCTCCACAGTTTTCCTGGCTCCTAACTCCTCCACCTCTCTAACAAATGTCAATCCTAAAGCATCTGAATCAATAAACTCGGCATCCATTTCGAGTATCTGCTTGCAACTATTATACAAGAACGGATCAGCATCTCGTATGTCTTCCAAAGATAAATCTAAAGTTCCAGCCAGTTGCTGGAAAAACACACGATCAAAGACAATGCCGACTTGCACTTTATGCATCAAAGCTAACGCAATCACCCGGCCAGCAAAGGTGAAATACTCGAGGTGCAGAGGATCCACCTTAGATGCTGCAAACAGAAAAGATGCATAAACTGAAAATAGTTCTCTTACAGAAGGAGTTATTTCTGTCAGATGATATATGTCAGAATCTGCTCTAGCCAAATACAACACAATAGAACTACAAGTTAATGATTTGTAGCAATTTTCCTCCCAGGAAAGCATAACCTGAAAACTACACGCAGGAAAAGCACTAGATTCGAAACTGCCAAGTAATGCTAAAGTGGCAAATTCCATGAAATTGGAATAGTGATCAACAAGTGAGCAGAATTATGGCCTTCCATTGTCTGCCTATAGGGCAACCAACAATAACACCAATACTGAGGACCAGACTGGCAATCCTTGTTATCTGTTAGTCATTTCTTATTATAAATATTTCTCAATTCTGAAAAACTTTAAGCACATTAAAAATCTTGGAGTCGACTTAACCAAAACAAATTCACACAAGGCGATATCACCATTCTACTGGTCAAAGTCTTAACCTCAAGGTAAATTAACTACAATGCCAGCACCATTCAGCGAGATCAAACAAAGTAATAAGCTCTCTCTCAAACAAGCACAACTGAGACATGTTTCGTGAATTTGATAAACAACACAAAATCTAAGCATTGGTGTTTCATCATATCTATCAACTTACCAAGACTGTAATGTCTGTCTGCAATTTGGAACTTATATGCCCAAATCTTGGGTCGATACCATATCATATTTCAACACTCATCTATATGTAAATGCTATAAAAGGATTTAGTCAACCATTTCCATCGAAAAATGTATTTTTGATGTTCAAGAACACCATGCATTAAAAGGGCATAGTAAGCACACCTGGATTAGGATAGAACCTTCTATGATCATGAGGGCATGCAACAAAAAGTGCATTTTGTGGATTAAATATGGCCTGGCATACCAAAAAGAACCACTCCCGCAGTACACCTGGACCTGTAGCTTCCTCATTTTTGAATTCCATAAATAAACCACCGTGCAATGACTCAGGTTCCGCGCGTCCTATGTACTCAAATGATTCTGCCAACAATTGAGACCTATCAATGAGCATCTCATGCAGCTCCTCGTAGTCTTCTTTAACATCAGGGAACATCATCATTGCCAAATGCCTCCGAGACTCGAAATCAAGCAAATCTTTGTGCTGAATAAGCCACTGATGATCGTCACTTCGCTTTGCACATTTGACAACAAGTGCACATAAAGAAGCCCTTCTAAGCCTCAGAATATTCTTGAGTTGTTCTTCGCCGCCCTGATAAAGTATACAAATTCCACTCAACTCCTTCAAAATGGCCAGATACTGTGACCATCCAGAATGAACAATATCACCCTCCCCCTTTCCTTTCCCAGCCAAAAACTCTCCCATTTTTCCAAGGCATTCATCCATTTTTAGGAGCAAATCAGCCTGTATGTCACGCAGAAGCTCAATCTCTTCCCCATACAAGGGATGCTTACAAGCCTTCCCTTTCAAGGATGCAGAAATAGGACCGAAACACACTTGCTGCTCAACTGCAGTACGCAAAGGGAGCAAGAATGCCTTAAAATCACTTACATCATCCGACATCGGCCTGCCACAAGTAGGAAACTCCATACTCAGTAACAAATCCCTGGACAAGATAGTTGCCAGCTCACTAACAAATGGAGATATCTCCTTCAACCCACCAATCAATACCTCAACACTCTCCGATTCCTGCAAATTTCCAACATTTTCCAACAAGGAACCAAGGGCGCTCCGGCACAGTAGGTACAGGGGGTCCTCCTGCCCTAATCTCCTAAGAAACTTACAAAACTCTAACACTATAGGCGCGCAGTGATTATGCAAGTGTTTGGGCAACAAAGTAGGGTAGTTATTCAGAAAATACTTTATCGAAGTTTCGGCGACCGTTTTGTTACCTGGAAGAGTAGAAACATACAGCATCAGCAGTGCCAAGGGGGCCGAGGACGGGACGAAGACCTGGAGATGGCTAACCCCAGAGTCGTTCTTCTCCTTCTGAGCCATGGCCAAGTACTGGCTCATCCGGCTCTTGATGTATTTCGATGGTTCGTGAACCACTTCACCTCGGCACAACCGAAATGCTGTGGTGACTATGTCCTCCAGGACTTGCCACGCCTGGGGGTGGTCGGTGCTTCGCAAGCGCCCCACCAGTTGCAAACTGGCGTCGTTTTGGATGGAGCACTCGGCCAGTGACTGCTCCCACTGAAGCTGTTTGCCTCTGTAAATAAGCCTCTGCTCGAAAACCGGAATGCCGGTGATCGTTTGGATGCGCTCGTGCAGCGATTTCACGGTGTCGTGAGCGTAGGCCTGGATTACAAGATTGTTGCCCCCCGACATGGTTCTGATGAAGAATTGGAGCATGGCTCGGGACCGAGTCGACTCGGGGTGGGTGGACTCGCCGTGAGAGGTCGATTGGGCATTGGGAACCCTGGAATTGAGGTGGTCGGTGTTGCCTGAGGAGTGAGGGGGGTTGGCGGCGCCGTTGGACGACGAATCGACGGCGTTGGGCTCGTCCTTCCTCATTCTGACGTGTACTAGGTCAGAGAGAACGGCGTCGTCCTCGTCGTCGGAGAAGGTGGGCCCGCCATAGTCGTCTAATTTGCGCTTGGAGGACAATCGCTGATGTAGTTGATCCACCGCGGCGGCGACGGCGGCAAGGGCTGTGCTGTCGCTGCGCTGGTAGGCGCAATCGACGGTGCTGGTGGTGGGGCTCCCGGTGATGGACATTTACAGGTGGGGCCCACCTGCCAGCCGGTTCCTGGAAAAATTCAAGCGCACGGTGGGCGTGGGTGCATGGAATCGCAGCCGCTCCGGGAAGCAAATCGCGAAAATGAAAAGCAGAATAAAATTAAGGGTGAGTGTGTGTGAGAAGAAACGCGAGGGGAATTGGGGAAGACAATGATCGGGAAGGGGTCGTCTCACGTCTGGGCTTCACAGCCGTCATCTACAAAGACTGTAATCCCACGCTATTATATATTTCTTTATATATATTTTGATTTATTTAATGTTTGTCTTTCAATTCAATTGAATTACAAAAATGCCCTCTGTTCTCTAGTTCTGCTACTTTAACTTAGGTGTTCAGCGAGTCGTGAAAGGCGTTTCTGAAACTTAACGAGCCAGTCAAGCTGATTTTTAGAGCAAGTTCTACTTATAGCTCTTAACAATTGATATCGGAGTCGGGTTCTTTATGGTCTGGGATTAAGAGAGCTTAAGTCAGTTTTTAAGTGCAAATTCTACTTATGGGCATAATAATTGGTACACACTCAAAAATTTAGAGTCCCAATTTTGTTAATGTGGTACATTTTCTAACTTGTAAATCCATTAAAATCAACAAATACAAATTGGTTTAAATTTTAAAAAAGAGGGGCCCGAAGAAAACAAAGGAAAAGAAAAGGCTGGAATGGTAAAGAGGTGGGTATAAGGGCTCTAACTAGCAACTGTATATGCATAATGTATAACGTATGTATGTGCGTGTAAACTGTACAGGAGACGTGGGTTCTTCTTCCTGTTACTGAATTTCTACGTTGCTTCTTCTTCTTTTTCTTTTCAGCAGCACTCGCTCTTTAATCTCCATTGCGTTCTCTTTTCCCACATACTTTTTCAATAATAATAACCATAGAAAAAGAAAGTTGGACTGCCATCAGCAAAAAGCCATCCAACCCAATGCAAAAATGACTGGCCTAATGCTTTGACGGTTTCTTTCTCTTATACGTACACACACACTCAAGTCAGTCTGCGCTTGTTTCAGCTGCCAATATCAGCAGCAGCTTATTATTAAACTAATGAAAACATAAAATACACAATGGATTGAGTGGAACAGTGTTTTAAATGGACAATGATATGAAAATTCCCAATCAAATATGGAAATTGGCTTTACTTAGCCTCCAAGGAGCTTCTTCCTCCAGTCTTCTCACCTTTTAGGGGCCCAAATATTAATACTAAAACAAAAAAAGTCTCTGGTCTGCAAATGCAATCAGATGACTTTAGAAAACTAGTTTCTAAGCGCTCCTCCTTCAGTATCACTGACGACCTATTTTAATCAGCTCCTCGCCCGCAAGCTAAGCCAATAGATAGACCATCTAAATTAACATCGCTCTGAATCCAATACATAGTGAAAAAGTGTGAAACTCGTCAATAATAATATCACTCTCGCCTGGACGACCAGAGCTGGAGCTGGCCAACAAAGTTCAATACAGAGTCAGATAGGCTGTTGTCTTTTCCTCCCAAACTGTTACAAAGACGGGACAAAACGTCAAGTCGAGCCAGTGAATCACAGAGGTATGAGAAGTGCTTTTTCTATCATAATCTAGTGATTAGCATGCAATGTTCTCATTCCAGCCACTTTCTTACAACGTGAGATAGGGACCCATATCCACTAAACAACCCTCACCTGATCCCTCATTGATGATAACAGAAAACTAAAGAAGAAGAAGACTGAGAACAGAGAGAATATATTGAGATTTTCTGTATGAATTTCACTGAATGAATATTACAATGTACAGTTTAGCTTATATACAATTGTAACGACTGAAGGCTTAAGTAACTAACAACCATGCTTAACAGATGCTAACAATAACACGTGAATAACACGTGGGTACTCTAACAACACTAAACTAACTTGGGCTGATGTGTTCATCCATCAATTGAGGAACCCAACAAGATGAAGAGAGAGATGTCAACACTACACCTGTGGTGCACGCGTATTTACAGTGAAGCACAAAAGTCAAACCCTAATGTTCAAAGCCACGCATGTTCGAACACAATTGCCAAAAAACAATCAAACTGAACCAAGAGAATGCTATCCTTGTTGATTTAAAAGGTTTTAAGTTCCTACATAGTCATTTTCTGTACATACAAAATTGGAAAGCACATAGACTAATTACATTAAAAACCGTAGTGATTATTACATTCAACAACAGCACAGTAACTATTACATTCCACAACAGCACAGTAACTGTATTAGAAAGTACGTGATTATCACATTCAGGATCTCTTACAGAAGGTCTTAACTGGAAGAAAAAGAGTCTTACAGAAGGCACCTCCTTGTTGTTGGTTAGCAGCTGTGGAAGAAGAAATGCGCACCTGATATGGTAACGATTGGACAAAACCTGACTTAAGTATGTTCCTACAAAGGAAGTTTAAGTATTGTAAGGTAATTATGCTCTAGTCGTTTGACACACGGATGTGCTCAGCTCAAATTCAACATGGTTCCTTCATCTTCAGCCTTAAGAGAAACAAATGTGTCAAAGACCAAAGTAGGTGGGTGAATGAGACACTCATGCATTCAACTTTTAGATATCCCCGGTTCCTACCTTTTTTCGAAGCAAACAACTGAGAAATAAAACAAGGGAGCTATCTAAACTAGAGTACAAGGATAATTCAGAAAATTACCTCTCCACTCTTTGTTCTTGTCTTCTTTTCTGATTGCCTAAAGCACCAACTTGAAGCCTTCAGCCAGGAAATCATCCCTGATAAATACAAGGACCAACTCAACTCATGAGGCAAAGACTACCGATTCACATAATAGTAGATATAACAATATTACAGCAAAATAAGCAACACTTAAGAAAACCAGATAAAACATTAATTCGGCAGGGAAACAGAGTAAATTTAAACCGCTTCAGCCAAATAAAATAAACTAACGATAGATTAGAGAACAGATACCGTGTTATGTTAGTGTGTTACTAATGAATCGGAATTATGCCACACAATGAAAACAATGCCAAAACAATCTCAATAATCACAACATGGATACTTATTGCAGATACAAACAAATAAATTGGCAATGAAGTGCAAAAATTCATGTCATTTACCTCTTCTTATTCTTCTTCCCCCCTACAGATTCCTGCTTTTTCCTATCATCTCGTCTACTAGGATGAACTGAAACAAGGCTTTCCATACAAACTACAGCCTCAAACAAATCCGGCAAACCGCGAACCTTAACACTCTTGACCCTCTGACTTTTCAAGTCAAACCAAACAAGATTTTCGTGGTCTTGTTCCAACAAAACTTCACGGCCATTTTTTGAATACACCAGAGGCCTAACACTCTTAATCCTTCGAGCCTGCGTTAAGGTAAGCAACTTACTCCATGACTCCCTAACCCCATACTCCTTTAGCGTCCAAACATCAACACCCGCATCTTCATATTTAGCTACAATACAAAGACACCCTCCCAAGTACCCCACATCAATCTGGCATTTCCTGTTCATGCTCTCCGGCATCGGCACCTCCCGAAAAGTCTCTTTCACAATGTCAAAGGCAATGACCAATTCGGTTGCAAGTTGATCCAATTCAAGCTGCCGGGTCACCACCCAATGCACACAACCACTCACAAGAATACCCATTTTTCGTGTATAACAGAGCACATAAGGCATGTCTTCGACTTTCTTCCACGCATTGTTTCTGAGGCTATAAACCTTCACCTCAGACTCAAACGAGAGGTAATCCAATCCGATGAACTGGGAAATCCTGACCAACTTATAGTCATCGTGACCGGCGTCGTATCCGAGCCCATAAACCCTCGCACCACACAAACACATGCCCGAGTCGCGCTTTCGATCGGAGGGCAGAGAGGGCAATACCCTGTACTTTTTGGTAGATGGATTCCAGAGAGCGATGTCTTCGGCCACATTACAAATGCACAAGAGGCCGTTGCAGGAGCCCAAGACGCGAATTCGATTGCTGTAACACATGAGGGGGTGATTGAGCTCGACGGCGTCGTCTAAGGAATCGAAATTGATGTAATAGAGGTCAGAGTCCTTTCTGAGAATCAAACTGAGATGGGATTTGGCTTCTGCGGATTTTTCAAGGTGGAGATCGACGAAATAGGGGCTGTCGATGAGGGAACGCCATGTTTTGGCAATGGACCTGAAGCAGAGGAGGCGCCCAACTTGTAGACGAGAGAGTATGTTGATGATGACCTCAGGTGGGAGTTCCGCCATGATTGCTTGGATTTCAAGCTGTGTCTCTGTGCTAGATGTTGGAGTCTTCATTTCTTAAATTTGCTTTCTTTTTCGCTCAGCTAGGGTTTTCAGTTTCACATTTGGGCGAGTGTGAGTGGAGATTGTTGGAGAGAAGCGAGAGAAACATAAGGCCGAGAGCGCTCGTTTTTACAGAATTATCCCTTTAGAATTGAATAAAGAAGGGTGATTTTGACTTTCCCACGGGAGTTGTGCAAACGTAAGGTTAACTTTTTTTTTTGGTCAAGGTAAGGTTAACGTGGAGCTAGCAAATGAGCAACACCAAACCGCCTTTTCTCTTCTTTCTCCTATTTTTATTCATCAGTTTCAGGTCCACAATACCTGCTTCACGATATAATATATATATACACAATTGAAATTAAACTTATCTAATTGGAATCATCTTTACATAAATTCGACTAAAATGGGCCTCCATATCTGGAGAAATGGGTTAGTTCAATTCGTAAGTTTGGGCCTAGTAAGGTAAAAACTCATTCCCGAAAATTCAAAATTAGCCCAAAAAGTTTTATAACTTCTCAGGAAACAAGTTTGCAAAGATTTAGATGGGGAGGGAGATAGAACGGATATGAGGAGTTTAAAAGCAGCAGGCTATTTAAGAAAGTTAATTTCACCATCAACAAATGTAAAGAAATTATGAGACTTAAATATTTTAAATATTTTGATGGTAGGATTGACCTCCTCACTTTAAACTCTTCATTGTAGCCTCTTTCAGAGATAGAATAGGTGTTTGAGACGAATCCAGCTCTACTTTCTCATGTCTTTTATTCTCAACCTTAAATTACATGTGGCTGGTTTCTTTTTCCTTTTTTTTATTATTTATAATAAAACATAAAACATATTCTTAACATTGTATCTTTTTTTTTTTTTTTAAAATACAAGCGATATTCTACTTTAATCTATTCTAAACTACGGGAGGGAGATTCAAACTCAGCCCGGAAAATGAAGAGTTCTAACCAACTTGTGTTCATAACATCTAACATTTTAGTTTAATTGCAAATGTGTATTTGTTGTGACTTTGCACATCATCCTGGGAAAGCTAAAGCTGTACAACACTTGCACATGCATGATGATAATAGTAGTTGATGTAAATATTGTATTTCTTACCAGAAAAACTGAAGGAAATCCCACGTTTTTTTTCTTTATTTTCTTTCATGGTCGAAAGAAGTGGAAAATTTTGATCAGTCTCGAAGTCAGTGTTAAGGATTGCATGCTAAAAAACAGAGCACGAAACTTCTTCCCAAGTCACTCATTTTGAAGCCATTTGCGTTTTTCTTTCCCTGTCCGATGGTGTCTGAGGAGAAGAGAGAAATTGAAAGAATATATATGGGTTTATTCATTCTGTCTCTGACAAATCAAAGAATTAATAAACTTGTTTGCTCTTCTTCCTTCTAGAGTTTACTAGTAGCGATTAATCATGACAGAAAACAGAGCTACGTGGCATCACATGATGATTGTGGTGCCGTATCCATCCACATGGGCATAATTCTGCATTATTGTGATGGTAGTCCTGTTTTCAGTCCCCCACACGTTCCTCATTTTGTCCTTGAAACCCTAATTATTAGATTGGGCAACCATGAACATGATTGAACATTATTTGTTCACGGGCCCTTCGTCGCCAGCCTGATCATCAGATAGGAACCAAAGTGAAAAGATTATACTAAGACTTAAATCATCTTCAGCCACGTAACAAATTGGGCTCTGCCACTTGTACAGACACCTCATTTTGAGGTCAAGAAAACAGAGTTTATCCACCACTACTTTTTTTTCTTTCTTTCCTTCCTTTTCTAATATTGTAATATTGATAAATTATAAATTATAATTATAATCAATCATGCAGATCATAGCCAGGCATTATTCTTCTCTCTCTAGTTCATGGTTGAGGCAATTCCTGTGGTTCTCTCTCTGCACATGTGGCTTTACATCGTGGACTCTGGAGTCTGGGCCCCCACCAAATTGGAGTGGAAGACCGTCTCTACTCTCTAATAACAAATTGTCATACTCGGCCACGGTCTTGGCTATACCCTTAGCAAATAAATAGCATTCATTAGTGGCAAAATCCAATTCTGTAAACACTAGAATACAAGAAAGTAAATGTGGAACATCGTAATTATAAAAGGAAAGGCAAACTCGTCTGCTACTTCCTTTCTTCTATACAAAAGCCAGCAACCATTTATATTCATTGCTCCAATCCAAACTCAATTAATTTTCGGATGGATCATCCCATCTCCGATGACCCCAAATCCCCACTTCTCCCTCTCCACCACGATCCAGTCCAACGGTCACAAAGCTTCCTGTCAGGTTTGAAATCCATTCTAACACTCAAGACCTTGTCCGTCCTCCTAGGACCTCTTCTGTGCACCATTATATGCCTCTGTGTGAAGCTAGATGGCCCTGTGGCTAGCCGGAACATGCTGGCAGTGCTTGTTTGGGTCTTTGCTTGGTGGCTCACAGAGGCTGTGCCTATGCCCATCACCTCCATGTCTCCGCTCTTTCTCTTCCCGCTCTTTGGAATTGCCTCTGCTGATGATGTCGCTCACTCTTACATGGATGATGTCATTGCGCTTGTTCTTGGAAGCTTCATCCTGGCTCTTGCTGTTGAGCATTATAACATACACAGAAGATTGGCCTTGAACGTCAGTTTCTCTAATCTCTAATCTCTACTCTAATATAATAATAATAATAATAATATGGTTTAGTTTTCAAACTTGTCATCTTTTCTTTGGTTATCGTAAATTAATTAACCCCTATGATCTAACCAGAAAACGAAATCAGAATTTTTGTTACTGTTGGTCTATCATATGTTAAATACTAACCGATGTTTGAATATGTAAGTTAGGCCACTTTTACAAGAGTTTAATCTCTATCTCCTTCGTGCACTAGTTTAGGATGGTTATGTTAAAAAGAAATCCGCACTTGGACTTGTTTCATGAATTAAATATTACAATAATTGTTGTCAATTTCTTAGCATAAAAAGCATTTTAAATTCTGAATTATCGTACTAAAATAGTGTCTCAATTATTATTCGAGTGAGACTGAGACTGAAAGTGATTCACGGTATGTGGTGGGCCATCCACACAGATAACCATGCTATTCTGCGGAGATCCACTGAATCCCCCGCTGCTCCTGCTGGGGATATGCGCCACGACAGCTTTCGTCAGCATGTGGATGCACAACGTGGCAGCAGCTGTGATAATGATGCCGGTCGCCACCGGGATCCTCCAGCGCTTTCCAGTGGGTCCCGACCAGTCCGTCGCTGTGAGCAAGTACTGCAGGGCTGTGGTTCTGGGAGTGATATACTCAACAGCCATAGGAGGGATGAGCACTCTCACGGGGACAGGTGTCAATCTCATATTGGTTGGAATGTGGAAGAGCTATTTTCCAGAGGCAGAGCCCATCAGCTTCAGCACCTGGTTCTTTTTTGGGTTCCCTCTGGCCTTGCTCATGTTCTTGGCTTTGTGGGTTATACTTTGTTGCTTGTATTGCTCAAGGAATTCAAGCCAGGCTCTCTCTGGTTATTTGGACAAAGCCCATTTGAAGAGGGAGCTTGAAATGTTAGGTACAATATTATATATAATCAGTTAGAGTCTATTTTTCTCTTTTATTTTCTCTGAATCTGAATTGAACTCATCACCTTCTGTCTAATTCTTATTTCCAAGTCAGCTAATTACAAGTGTTGTTGTGATGAGACAGGTCCAATGGTTTTTGCTGAGAAGATGATATTGGCTGTGTTTTCGGTACATTTGACTTTTACTTCATATTGACTTTGATGGTTGGATTGGAAATGTGTTTCAATTATAATTATAATTATAATGATGACAAGAAGAGTTTTGTGCAGATGCTGATAGTTCTGTGGATGACAAGAAGCATAACAGATGACATTCCTGGGTGGGGAGCCCTCTTCAAAGGGCGTGCTGGTGATGGAACTGTCAGTGTGAGTATTTGCTTGGCCCTTCAAAATTTAACAACAAAACTTGAAAAATGACCTTTTGTTGTGAATTTGGATTAATTAGAAATTAACCATGTAGGTCATGATGGCAACTTTGCTGTTCATAATTCCGAACAACAAGCAAAAGGGAGAGAAGTTGATGGACTGGAACAAATGCAAGAAGCTACCTTGGAACATCATATTGTTACTAGGAGCTGGTTTTGCCATTGCCGACGGAGTTCGAACCAGTGGCCTTGCAGACATTTTATCAAAAGCCTTAGATTTCTTGGAGGCAGTTCCATATTTTGCCATTGCGCCTGCCGTCTGTCTCATAAGTAGCACCATCACTGAGTTTACATCAAACAACTCCACCACCACGCTGGTTGTGCCTCTTGTAATTCAAATAGCCAAAATCATGCATGTAAACCCACTCCTTCTTATGGTTCCTGGAGCCATTGGGGCACAATTTTCTTTCTTGCTTCCAACAGGAACACCTTCAAATGTAGTTGGATTTACCACTGGCCACATTGAAATCCAAGATATGATCAAAACCGGGTTGCCATTAAAGATTGCTGGAATTGCTGTGCTCTCCCTTTTGATGCCTACACTTGGTAACATTCCTAGTGTCTCAGTTATCAGCTAACTATTTTGTTTTTGACCAATTTTCACAAGTCACTAATGAATTTTTGGCTATTGCAGGAGCATATGTATTTGGGACTAACGAACCAGTTTAATGACTTGAAAATTCGAAATATTTTCATGTCTTGTGAAATCTCAGGCTCAGGGCATAAGAAAAATATCGTGTGTGTGTGTATGTATATATATAGCCCCACTCACAAGCACAAAAATACTTCTCTTATCTCACAAGTTTCCCCTGCTTCTTTTTTGCATTCCTTCGTTGGTAGGTAGAGCTTGGTATGTACATCTATGATTGCAGCCATTTGCAATTATATATAGTTTTCAATTCTGTGTATCTCATTATTTCTCTGATCTGTATGTGTTGTATAAAAGTTTCTTAGGAGAATGCTATATTTGCTTTTCCTACAAACGTTACTTGCAGTGATGCTCAAGAATGCGAGAAAAACTTGTCTACACCCGGGCGTCTCACATTTAGTGTATAATGTGAGTGGCGCGTATGGGCTATATGTATGAGACGCCCGTTTTTTTCTCCAAGAATACGGGGAATGCAAGAGAGGAGCGGTAATAACGCGCCCCTACTCCCATGCTACATGATTGGATGACCCTTAGCAAATAAATGACGTTTAGTATCAAATTTTAGTATCAAATTGCAGATTAATGAACACAAAAATGGAACATTAGAAAGAAAAAGTGAATTTGAACTTGAATTTGCTCACACTCTAATATCAACAAGAAATCAAATGGATATTCCCCCCTTCGATGACCCCAAAACCCCACTTCTCCCACTTGATGATCCAAACCAAAGGTCACGGATAAAATTCCCTTCATCATTGAAATCCATTCTAACATCCAACAACTTCAACATCCTGCTAGGGCCTCTTTTGAGCACCATTATATGTCTCCATGTCAACCTAGATGGCTCCCTCACCACCAGCCGCAACATGTTGGCAGTGCTTGCATGGATTTTTGCCTGGTGGCTCACAGAGGCAGTGCCCATGCCAATTACCTCCATGTCCCCGCTCTTCCTCTTCCCGCTCTTTGGCATTGCCTCTGCTGATGATGTTGCCCACTCTTACATGAACGATGTCATTGCCCTTGTTCTTGGAAGCTTCATATTGGCTCTTGCCGTCGAGCATTATAATATACACAAAAGATTGGCCTTGAATGTGAATTATCTTCTAGTTTTGGTTTTCTCACAACAATTAACGCACATTGCATATAAATTTTGAATCTTTTATTTATTTATTTATAGATAACCCTGGTGTTCTGTGGAGATCCCCTGAATCCGCCATTGCTGCTGCTGGGGATATGTGGGACCGCAGCCTTCGTGAGCATGTGGATGCACAACGTGGCCACGGCCGTGATGATGATGCCCGTCGCCACCGGCATCCTTCGACGCTTTCCGACAGGCCCCAATCAGTCCGTCGTTGTGGGCAAGTTTTGCAGAGCGGTGGTTCTTGGCGTGTTATACTCCATAACCATAGGAGGCATGAGCACTCTCACGGGGACAGGTGTCAATCTCATATTGGTTGGGATGTGGCAGAGCTATTTCCCAGAGGCAGCTCCAGTCACCTT
This sequence comes from Prunus dulcis, assembly GCF_902201215.1. Lineage (NCBI taxonomy): Eukaryota > Viridiplantae > Streptophyta > Magnoliopsida > Rosales > Rosaceae > Prunus > Prunus dulcis. Next base: position 466,866 of record NC_047653.1, on the reverse strand, counting down.
CAGCACCTGGTTCTTGTTTGCTTTCCCTTCGGCTCTGTTGATGTTCTTGGCTTTGTGGGCTTTACTCTGCTGCTTGTATTGCTCCAGGAGTTCAGGCCAGGCTCTCTCTGTTTATTTCGACAAAGCCCATTTGAAGGAGGAGCTCGAAATGTTAGGTAGGTAGGACGGGAGCACCTCAAGTTGTCATATTTGTTTCAATGAAGTGGTCCTACTATCTTTCTGCTCTCTTTTTTCTCTTTTTTTTGTTTGGTAATAGTTGTGAAAAACCCAACATGCCAGAATTGGCTAACACATTTGAACTGGTGTGTGAATTATTGGCCTAATGTTCACTATCCAATTTTAGGCACTAGACAACACCTTGTAGCTAATTGTATTTCCAAATCAACTTATTAGTGTTGATGCGGCACGGGCAGGTCCAATGGCTTATGCTGAGAAGATGGTGTTGGCTTTGTTTTCGGTGCGTTGCCACTTAGTTTTGCTTAGTTCTTCTGAGTGTGTTGGAATGTGGATATGTCTTCCAATTCTTATGACAAGCAGAGTTTTGTGCAGATGCTGATAGTTATGTGGATGACAAGAAGCATAACAGAGGATATTCCTGGCTGGGGAGTCCTCTTCAAGGGGCTTGCTGGAGACGGAACTGTCAGTGTGAGTATTGGCCCTTCACATTGCTTAAGATTAACCGAGGCCTTCCCTTTTGTAGTTGGATCAGATTTTGAAGTGTGACTTGAAACCATGTAGGTTATGATTGCAACTTTGCTGTTTATAGTTCCAAGCAAAAAGCAAAAGGGTGAGAAGTTGATGGACTGGGACAAATGCAAGAAGCTACCCTGGAACATCATATTGTTACTAGGTGCCGGTTTAGCCATCGCTGACGGGGTTCGATCTAGTGGCCTTGCAGATAAATTATCAGAAAGCTTAGATTTCTTGGAGGCAGTCCCATATTTAGCCATGACACCGGCTGTCTGTCTCATCAGTAGTACCATCACTGAGTTAATCACATCAAACAATGCCACTGCGACGCTTATTGTTCCTCTCCTGATTCAAATAGCAAAAACTATGCATGTGCATCCACTCCTTCTCATGATTCCAGGAGGCATTGGGGCTCAATTTGCTTTCTTGCTTCCAACAGCAACCCCTTCAAATACCGTAGGGTTTGCAACTGGCCACATTGAAATCCAAGATATGATTAAGATTGGCTTGCCATTAAAGATTGCTGGAATTGCTGTGCTGTCCCTTTTGATGCCTACATTTGGTAACATTACGTTTCTTATCTCTTATCAGCTATCTTTGACTAATTTTATGTAGTTGTTTTACATGATTTTGTAATGATATAATGACTGAGTTTTGGCTATTGCAGGAGTTTATGTATTTAGGACTGGCGAACAAGTTCAATGACTTGAAAAGCTCAAAATGCTATATTGTCTTGCGAAGTTTCGGGGTATAACAAAAAGCATTGTGTATTTCATCAGCACTAGTTATCTACTTACTTTAATTTTGTATCCTTAATGTCAGATTCAGCTTTGACAGATGTAAACATCAAGTAGGCATATGTTATACAAATTTTTGTAACTTTGTGCATAATGTACAGAAATCCTTGTTCATACAACAGTGCAATTTACAATCTTGTGTTATGGATCGAAAGAAAAACTCGTGTTACAGATGCGTTCAAGATGGAATGCACGCCATTTTGAATAACATACAAATTCATCATCCTCGCAGGACATGACCAAGTAAATAGAAAGCAAATACCTTGTAATTTAAAATTACTGCACTCTGCACTCTTCCTCTGAACTAAAACAATAACAGAAAACACTATTGCACTCCAACAAGAATTATATGATTATTGCTACAGCAAGAAACCAGAAGTATGTTAAACAACATCCTGGTTTCTTTATTTTTCTCAAATAATGATGCATCAGTGTGTACTGCTGCAATAGTCCAGGATGAAGCCAGAATTATCTTCAAGTCACCAATGATCAAATTTAAGCAATGCCTCCAAATAGCAGGTGATTTGTCAATTCTCAGCAATCTGACAGCTTAATCTTGATTCTTTCTCCAGATCTCGGATTCGATAACAGAGCACGGGAAATCTTTCAGCTTGTAGCAATGGCTAATCTCCATGTAGCGTAGTGCAGGCATATCCTTCTCCAAGTCCTTCCACTGTAAGTCTAGCTTCATCAAGTACTTCAAACACAGACCTTCGACTTTCCAAGCAGGGTGACCACTGCCTAGATTGACAAGGTCACTATTCTCAATACAAAGATATTTCAATCTAGAAAGCTCTTTGGGATTGACCCATTCGGGGAGAGTTTCTCTTTGGTAATACTTCAGATACAGCTCTTGGAGGCTTGGAGGAGGGGTCAGCTTATCTAGCATTTCGAAATCATCTTTCCCTCTACAATCTTCCGCATCTATAGCTAGAACCTTGAGCATTTTAAGCTGAGATAAGACATCAAGTTCATTGTCTATGATTACGGCGACATCACTTATATGCATTCGAAGTACCCTTAGGTGGATCAGGTCCTTAATCTCAAGAAGCTGGAAACATTGCTTTCTATGCTGACTCCCAACCTTGAATCCGGAGAGTTCCTGAAGATAAGACAGCCTTCCTAATCCCTGAGGCAAGTACTGGATGGGACACCCCACAAGGTCCAAGATAATCAGCTTCTTCAAATTAGTGATTGATGGGTGTATCTTTTCTAGATGGCTGCACCCATTTAAAATCAACAGTTGGAGGTTGAGGAGTTTATGAATTGAGGATGGCACTTCTTTTAGGGCTTGAATACCACTCAAGTTCAAAGATGCTAGGCGCTTAAGGGAACTGATCCAGTTGAAGAGATCCTTTACACAAGTCTCATCCACTGCGCAGTTTGATAAATCCAACATTCTCAGGGATCGCAGAAACCCAGAAATCCTGTCAAACTCAAATGGGCGGCTTGACATCAGTAACATTGCCCTGAGCTTTGGACTATATTTCAACGATTTTTCATCCATTTCATCAATAAAACTTAACCACCGAGAATTTGCTGTCAACTTCTGCCTGCTTTGTTCATTGAAACTGCAAAACTCCTCCTCCTCCGCGATCATGATTATCATTTCTCTCACCATATCATGTATCTTGCACTTATAGACTCTGCCATCAAAGCCTCGCTGCTGCACGATTTCAACCAGGCATCTGCTGATAAGTTCTGCAAGATATTCATATCCAACTTCTACTGCTGTTTTTGAGCCTTTGCCCTGAACCAGGCCCTCTCCCACCCACCATGAATTAACTGATAAGCACTTATCTCAAAGTCTTCACGGTAGATGGAAAAACACAACATGCATTGTTTCAGAAAAGGCGGGAGTTCATCATAGCTCAACCGCAAAGAAGCCATAACTGAACTAGCTTTTCCCTCTGTTGTTAAGGCATGAAAACTTTCAAGAATGTCTCTCCACTGCGAAGGGGAGTTGATCTTTGATGCCAATAAGGATCCTATGGCCTTGATTGCTAGTGGCAGTCCTCCGCATTTCTTCAAGAGTTCCTTTCCAAGATTTTCAAACTGGTCATCCAGGCATATTCCACTGCTTAAAGAAAATGCAAACTTGGAGAACAAAGACCAGCTTTCATCATCGTTAAGAGTATTGGGACGGTGAATTTGCGAGCTCTCAACTCCCATACTTATTGCAGCATCTTCATTTCTAGTTGTAATTATGATGCAGCTGTTTTGTTTTGGGAAAACAGAACACACGTTAGTCCACCAGTCCACCTCTGTTTGACTCCACACATCATCCATGACAATGAGGCATCTCTTCCCTTTATGTCCTCCCTGAATTTTGCTCAAAATCTGAGTAAGACCAAAACCAGAGACATTTTCTTCTAACCTTTCCAGGATACTCCTCATGATCCGCTCGGCACTGAAAGACTGCGAAACACACACCCAGATCATCTTGTCAAAGTGGGCTAATACTTTCACATCATGAAAGATTTTCTGGGAAATGGTGGTTTTGCCCAAGCCCCCCATTCCCACAATGCCTATGCGGTGAAGCGGTTTGGTGGTGTCAAACATCCAACCCTTTATCTTTTCGACATCGTCATCCAATCCAATGGTGTCAGTTGGGTTCCAGTCCTGCAACATGATTCCCCCTAACTTGGTATGACTCATCTGCATAAATGCTATCTGGAGCCTTCAAAAACCTGCCCAATGTCTTCTCTACCTCCTTCATATGCCGATTAATGTCTCTCAGCTTCTTGCCCGTACGATGAGAGAAGAATGGATCGTGAAGCAAGTAAACGGCCCAGGATGCATCTTTCATATATTCATCTCTGACCAAGCAATATGTGAGTACATCATCAGCTTTATAAATCACTTCCTTCAAAATTGACAAGCCTGCCCTGACAGTTTCGTTCTTGTGATTGAGATTCTCTGTGTCTGCATGTAATACCTTGGTAAGATCAAGCCCTGTCTTCATCTGCTTAAACTGGCCGCTAAACTCAAGTGAAAATTGAGCTTGGTTCACAAGAGCGTTGAACACTTGCTGCGTTAGCGTTTGGACCATAGCATTCACTATTGGTGATTGCATGATGATCTCTTCTACTCTTGTCTCTGAAACTGCGTGCATATAGTTTTTTAGGTCGAGAAAGTTTTGTAAATTATCTAGTCAATGGTAACCTTAATGATATTAACACCATGAGCATGAACAATCAAATAGCCACAAACAAGTTATTGGCTTTTTCGTGCATATATTGTAGTAATTAGTCAATCGATGAATTGGGCAGAAACAGGGGAACGTACGACTGGTTTTACCGAGTAAAAAAAATAATTCATAAATCATTTACCTTTACCTAAAAAGAGCAAAGGCCCAGCGCGGTTGATTCTTGCAGGATGAAGGACTTGAATGAGAGTTGGAACTTGAAATATCCAAATGAAAAATACTGAAATTTTGATTATAAACAAGATGTGACTTCTTCCCAGCAGATAAATATCAATTTCATCTTCCTTAATTCATAATTCATAGTAAAGAGAATAAATTCCCCTAAGAAACCCTAGAAACGCCAATAGAGAACAAATTCCCCAATCTATCAGCACAATTGAAGTCGCTGCTGCTTTTAGGCCAGGGAAAAGTGCTTGAAGCCGAGTTGTGGGGTCTGTTTTTTTGGGTAGAATTTGGTTGTTGAGAAAAAAGTAGATGATATTGTTATTGAGATGGATTCAGAGACTTCTGTGCTTATTCAGAGTAAGATTTGGAATGCTTGTCATCCTGATGCTGGGCTGGTCAGTAGCTGTAAAAGGTTTATGAATTTGTTTCGAAGAATCAAGCTTCAACATATTTACAGAAAGAGGAATGATGTAGCTGATGAGTTGGCTACTTTGGAGTCACAATTTGAATCCGGGTTGTTGCTACTTGCTATCTTGAGAAGAGTCCTGCCTGACTTTGGATATCTGTTGCTCAATGATTTACTGGGAGTTGTAAAGGCTCGTCTGATTAGTAGTAGATATTTGTTGTGTTGGTGGTGTCTGGGGGTTTTCCCCTTTTTCATCATCGAAAAAATAAAAATTGTCGCTGCTGCTTTTCAACTTTGTTTTTGGGGTGGGGTCCCATAATTCACTTTCTTTACATGTAGGGACGGACGAGACAACATGTTCGGATTTAAACAAAGCCGAAGACGAAGAAGAAGACATTTCTCTACTCAGTCAGTGTTCCCCCCCCCCCAGCATGAACACATTCCCATATGAATTAATTATTAATTAGCATGACATTGACTTGCGTACGTAACTTTAGTTACTAGGAAGAACAACTTGCATAACCGAGCTCGCACTGTTTTATACTCTTTTTTTTCTTTTTCTTTTTTAATATAACGACGTCCCTCATCTCATCACATAATGACGTCCATTCCATGCATTTTTTATATTAATTAATTCTTCTGTTTGTTTTTTCATTCCGAGTGTTATTATTGGCGGTGTCCGATGTTCATGCACAAAGGGAGAACCAACCAAGAAGAAGTTAGTGTTTGAGTCGAGCGTGGCCTGCCAATTACATACGACAATAGCATGGTCCATGCATGCATGCATATAACATTATCTATGCGTTGTATTTCGGTTTTGTTAACGGATGAATTTATAAACAACGGATTAAGACGTAATCACACATAACAGAGCTACATCCACTATAGTTTATAACTTTATATTTGTATTTGAATATGAAAATTACATTGTACATAAGAGAAATATGAAGAGACAGGCTTGAAAGCTCTAGTAGAAGAGAAATAGAGAGCTTGGGAGAGCTTTGGACAGCTCTTGGAGAAGTGGCAGCTGCTGATTCCCTTTACTTGGAGGTGATGTGCTCCCTTTTGTAGTCCAAGTAGTGGTAGAGAATGCATGGCTCGCCTTGATTTGGAGATTCTACATGGCCTCCCCTTGATGTGGGGCCTTGGGCATTGAGAAGGCATGGCTAGCTACTCCTTGTTTGGTGAGATGTGAGGTATGACAAGTAAGGGTTATCCTTTAATTGATGGGATTTGCTTAAGGAGGAACGTGAGGTCAACATGTTTGTTTTTTCTTTTTTCACGCGCTTGATTAGTGTCTTGTCCTTCTACTGAGGAAAAGCTTTCCCTTGCATGATCAAATTAAACAAGGCAAAACTTGTGGGGTAATGAACCCAATTAATCCAATTACTCAAGCAAATAGATAATCTAGAGCAATTAAAAAAGATCGAAGAGGAAAACTAATTAAACTCTCAAATAACAGTAACAATTAAAGGAGCGAAACGACTTCAAACAAGTAAAAAAATGCACTATTTACAATTCATATAAAGAAGAAACTGTCCATCATCAGCCTACCCAAAATAAACAAGAAACTGAATTACTCCCCGCAGTAACTCAATACATCCAATTTCCACAATTTTTGGACCTCAAATTTCTGACTTCATCTCCAAATTATGCCATAATTTTCTTTAACCTTCCATCTACATTTTTGTCCCCGTCCATTTTAAGCGCCAACCCACCAATATATTTAACGGAAGGGACCAACGTAACTTGTCCATCCCTCGACTGAGACTCAACTCAAACCAAGAAAAAAGAGAAAAAGAAAGCCACACGGATTGAAGATGCGTTCTCACTGGCTCTTCCTAGCACTGATTGGCCTCCTCCTTCCTCTGATGCTGGTGGCTGCTACTCCTCCGCGGGCTATTCCTGGCGGTTTGAAGCGCATACCCAAAAAGAACATAGGTGACCCTCGTCTGAAGTTGATGGCAGAGTTCGCGGTGTCCATGTACAACCTGCGAACCCACAAGAAGTTGGTCGTTGAGAGGGTCATCCGCGGAGAGACCCAGATGGTGGCGGGCCAGAACTATCAGCTTGTCGTTTTGGCCAAGGATGGATCGTTGCCTAACTCCACCGCAGGTTTTAATCATGCACATTATGAGCTCAGTGTATGTGAGCAGTCTTGGAAGGATCTTTGGAAATTGAACTCTTTTCGTCAACTTTACAATTAACCAATTAATAATGTATTTAGTGTCTTTAAATTCCTTAGTTATAATAAAAGACCCACTGTATTGACATTGAGGGATATCATATCATATATATGTGGTGATACGTATGCGTATCAAATAATGGTAATAAACTTCTGAATTTTCTTGAATTTTTAATTTTTGTCTTGTTTCAATATTTTAAGGTTATTTTAATTTTTGTATTTTTTAACGTTATTTGGTTCGTGATTTGAAAATTAATAATGTATGTGAATCTCCATCACTGTTCACTCTTACCTAAACCCTAGAATTCTAAAACCTTTTTCATGTGTGAGAATTGGATAATAATTGAATTCAAGGAAGGAAATCGTTTCCTCCTCCGAATAAATGGAAAAAAAATATTTACAGATTTTGTAGAATCACGGGCTCCATTCAAAGGTAATTGCGAATAAACGTGATGGGGTGATATCAAATATAAATGGAAAAGATTATGAAAAAGATTGCAAGAAAGTCACAGAAAAGTCTTTACCTTCCGGTCCAAGTTCCACTCACCACCTCTCTCCCTCTCTATATATGTATCCAGTCCAGCCCTCGAATGCATGCAGGTCACTTCACTTGTGGATCCGAAGAAGCCAGTCGAGAAAACCCTTCAAAATAATCAAAGAAATCAATCAAACGGTCACAATGCGCTCGAACTGCCTCCTTGCACTCGTGGCCCTGGTTCTTGCTCTGGTGGCCTGTGCCGCAGACGGACGGGACGTGAAGGTGCACGGTTGGCAGCCCGTAGGGGACCTGAGCGACCCCCACGTGGTAGAGATAGCAAAGTTTGCGCTGTCGGAGTTCAGCAAGCAATCGGAGCCGGTCCAGAACAAGTTGGTGTATTATAACATGGCCAAGGGCGAGACGATGGTCGAATCGGGTGTCAGGTATAAGCTCGTCATTGGGGCCACCAACGAGACGATTCCTGACCCCCTCTTCTCCCTCAATTATTATGAGGGTGTTATCTTGGAGAAGGCTTGGAAGCATTTTGGGCAATTGCTCTCCTTTGCAGCAATTCCTAAAGAAGGCAATTAATTTTAGGGATTCTTAAATTTGCACGCATATAATCATGCCTACTACTTACTCTTGTCTTCATTCTGTCTGTCTGTTAGGATGTTTTATTAATTAGTACAATTGTTGAATGGTTTATACGACGTTTTTCTTGTGTTCTATATTTTTTGTCTATTTTTTCGTGATTTGAAAATCACATTGGCTTGCATGTCATCACTGACCTATTATATTCTCACACAATTTTTTAAAGTTTCAAAGCTACCATCCCTTTTAATCCAACAAATAATGGCATTTTAGTATTCAAAATTGGATTCAATTCCAATTCATAGGAATTTAGTGAACAACTTATAAGGAATCAATATCATTCCTATCCCGATTCCAGATAGTTTAGTAAACAACTTCAATGAGAATTCAGATTCTAACTCCTCCTCAATCTAACTCTTCGTCGATTCAATTTCTCCTCAATTTGATTCATTCTCACCCGATTACAGATTAATAAACATGACCTAAATGTTGCAAATAGTTAACTTTAGCAATTAATATTTTAATATGACAAACAATATCTGAACTGTTATCATCACTGCAATCCGAAGGGAATTAATTGCATTCTAATTTTATAATATAATACCTAATTATATCACATGGCCGATACTCGAGTATCATACGAAAATTTATCTCCTCATTAACTCTTTTCCCTCCCTTATCTCCTCAATCCGGCAAATTCTCCTTTTTGGTAAAAGTTAATTAGTAAGGATGATTTCATAATATTTCCTAGCGTACGTGATACTCTTCCATAATAGTGAAATTTAGATATACTTTGGCAAGGCCGAAAGTAACCTCCAAATGACCAGATTTGGACAATAATATTCAGGTTGAGAGAAAACATTTACCTTTGCTGCCAATCTCCATTATCCAACCAAGGACTATCGATGACTCTATGAGGTCGTTTGGTACGGCGGATTGTCATGGACTTGATTAAATTCTGGGACTGTCTTGGATTAGCTCAGATTGGCCTAAGCTGGATTAAGTACTGACCTACGTTTGGTGTTGCATCGGATTAAGAAGGTGGATTGTAAAAATAGTGAAGACCTATGTTTGGTGATGTGTCGACTAAAAAATAATTATTTTAATATTTAAATTTAATTATAAAATTTTTAAAAATAAATATATAAAATAAATATTAATAAATATATATAACTTTAAAAAAATTAAATTAAAAAATTGAAAATTGAAAATATAGTGTAGCATTTTGAGCTTTTCTTTTTTATTCTTTTTATTTTTAGGCATTTATAGGGTTTAGAGAACAGGTTGGGCTAAAGGTTTAATAAACAATATCAGCAGTTAATTTTGAGAGCAAAGGTATTTTCTTTTCTTGAATTTATGGTTTGTGACTCAAAGTTTTTGAAGTGGGTTCGAGACCAAGCTGCTCTTGCGGTTCTTGGTCTGGTTAAATTCAATAAGGATGTTTTTGTGGGATTGGCGCTGATGGGTCTGATTGGTAGAGCTTTAATTCAAATGGGTTCATCTTGTTCGATTCAAGTCCTCACTGGACTATTCAAAATCATCAGAACCCCTCTGGTTGATGACATCAACGGAGAAATCCCAAGAATTATCAACCTCCTAGGCTCTAAAGACTTGTCAACGAAAGTGGCAGCCATGAATTGCATTCTTGAAATTGCGTTTTTGGGCAGAGAGGAAGTGATTAGTTTAATGTTTGAAGAGGACCTGATCAAGAAGCTTATGGATGCGCAGAGATTGGAGGTGTGTTTGCAGTCCAATGAGGACAAAATGAAAGTGTTTGTGCGAAGGAGAGAGAAAGAGCCAAAAATGGAGGAAAGTGTGGAGAAATTTCCATTTTCAAGGTGTGTGGCAAGTTTTGCAGTGCAAGTGGAAGTTGGGGAAGCATTGGAGCAGAGTGAGAAAAGAGCTTTTAAATTGGAAATACTGAAGAGAGTGAGAGAGGCAGCTATGGTTGTTGCAGAGGTGATGTGGGGTTCTTCACCTAAAGAAGAAATTGGGTGGGGCGAGGGGGAGCGCGCCATAAGGAAATCCATCAGACTTGCTTGTTCAAAATAAAACGCTCAGCTATTTTGTGAACTCAATTTTGGGCTCTCTATATTAGACATACGAGTCCCTTTTTTTTTTTTTTTAAAACTGTTGGACTATAGAGTCTCATTTATGTTAATTCTTTCCCTTGCCAAACATGGATTTCAAATGTTATTTAATACAGTCCAGTCCAGTGAGCCACAGTGAGGCATACCAAACATACCCTATATATCCATCCAGCCCTCCATATTTCAAGCAGGTCACTTCAAGTGTGAATAGTCATTTGACCCAAAAAAAAAAAATCTTCAAATTCAGTAAACAAATCACCGGTCACGAAACGCCCTCACTGCCTCCTCGTACTCCTTGCCCTCGTCCTTCCTCTGGCTTCCGCCGCCTCCTCCACAGGACAACAGGGAACTCCGATCGGCAGTTGGCAGCCCATAAAGAACATCAGCAACCCCAAGGTGAAAGAGGTGGCAAAGTTCGTGGTGTCCGAGTACAACAAGCAAGCCCAAGGCAAGAGCAGCGACCCCAAGTTGGTGCTTGATAGCGTGGTCCGTGGTGAGCTCCAGGTCGTACACGGCCTCAAATATAAGCTTGTCCTTTCGGCCAAGAATGAGTTGTCGGTGTCTAACCCCACCTCCACGGCCACCTCCGATAAGTATGAGGCAGTTGTCTGGGACTTGTTTTGGCAGCATCTTAAGAAGTTGATCTCCTTTCAACCCTTGTCAGAAGTTAACTAATTCTGTCGGGGTCGTAGAAGATGATCACATTTTGTTATAATAAACAAATACATATGGTGCTAATTAATACAAGTTCAATGCTTCATCTTCCTAATGGAAAACTCACCACAGGCATACAGGGCACTCTGATCGACAGAGGCAACGACAACGACATTTCTGTTATTTTATGTTTTTGTTTGGGTTGGCTTTCTTTCAAACCTTAGTTGTGGGCTTGGTTTGGCTTTGTTTGGGCATATTTATTTGGCGTTTTAATAAGAGCATAAACTCTTTCAAGTGTGATGCGTGTTTGCTGCTTCTCTACGGGAGACTTTGGGTTTATAGTTTACGTTATTGGTGTTGTACTTGACTTTTCCGGACATGTGCTGGGCTGTTTTAAGTCATGTGCGGGGTTGAGTGGAGGTATACCATATGAATTTGATGTTGTTGCTGTATCTCTTCGTTTTGGTTGTAACCCATTTGTGGGTAGTGGTAACTCCTTGGTTCACAGAATAAATTTGAGGGGAAATTATTTCCCATGTCATTTCCCAAGGGATAGGAAATGGAAAATTCATTTCCCACGTTTGGTAATGATAGGAAAGTAACCGAAAAATATCACTTTATTTATTTTCCCATGTTTGTTTTGAGTAGGAATGGAAAACAAAATTTCTATAAATTTTCAATTATACCCATATTAAATCAAAGAAAAAAATGCATTTAATGATATATTATAATCCTAAATTGTTAATGTAATAACCCAAAACAAAATATCCTAAAATTAGTATTAATTTATTCTAGAAGAAAGACAATTTTGCCCTCACATTATTAAATAAGAAAAAAGTTGACTTCTTGACTGAGAAGGAATTTGGCAATTCCGCTTACGCCGTTGGGTAGAGCACGACGAAACGAGTCCGTAGACACAGAGTGGACTCGAATCGGAGTTGTAACGAAGAAAATACGGTCAAAATACCGCGAAGGGTAAAACGGTAATTTAGAAAAAGTCAGATTTTTATCCCTTTTCCTCTCTCTCTCTCTCTCTCTCTCTCTCTCTCTCTCTCTCCTCAGTTCTCTCTCCTCTATCTCTCTCTCCTCCCGTCATGCGACAGCCGTGCCACCCCCTCCCATTCTGATCAACGCAGCTGCCACCACAGGCCGTCCTGATCGTCGGCGTTGGTACCATCGGAATCGTCTCGCCGCCGCCATCACGCCACGACCGGTCTCCGCCCACGAGACGACCGGAGCTCGCTGGAAACTGGAGAAAATCGCCGGTTTTTACCCGATTTTTCAAGCCCTTCGTTCTCCTTCGTTTGTCAACCAAATCGTTCGAGTAAGGCACCAGAGGCCAGACTGAGCCACAGGAGGAACCTTCAAGAGGTCCAGCTAGCTCGGACCAGCAGTGAGTGGACTTTTCGTTTTAAATGATTTTATAAATGAATTTTATTATTTGATCTTGAATAAGTTTTATGAACTGTTTCTTTCGAGCATGTTTTGTACTGTTAAATACTTTGATTTACATACTGCTTAGTTACTGATACCCAAGTGATATAAAAGACAGAGTTTAAGAAGTTACCAGAGGAAATAGCAGTTTACTTTCAGATTTACTGAAAAGTAGCTAGTTAGCAGACTTTTCTACGATATGATATTTGAAAACCACCATGTACCCAGATATGGTTATTTACCCTCAGTTGGACCGATGTCTACGAACATCCAGTCTATTTTCAGTTTCGTCAGTGCACTTGACATTGTCTCACGAGTTTCGGGGACGCTCGGACCGTGAGTGCCAGGATTTGTGGCTCGGCTGACTTGGTGTCTCGAGACCTGCCAGGATTTGCGGCTCGGCTGACTTTGTGTCCCCGAGACCTGCCAGGATTGCGGATCAGGCTAACTACGGTCCCCTGGATCCTGCCAGAGCGGCTAGAGTCAACTTTGTGTCATCGAGACTTGCCGGCGGATCAGGCTGACTATAGTCCCCTGAATCCTGCCAGTTTGCAGCTCGGATAGACTGTGTGTCGCCGAGACCTGCCAGAGGAATTGACGGATTTACAGGGGTACACCTAGGTGGTAGTTTTAAAGGAATTTGAGTACTTTTATGCAACTATTGCTTTCAGTCACTTTATACCAGTTTTCTCGATATTCATGCATGTTTTACATCTGCATAGATACATACACATATACATGTTTATTTGAATGCGTTGTATTTGAATACGGTCAAACTTTAGATTTACATACTTATTTATTTTTACAACGGGGGTTACTATATTTATAAATTGTTTTGAGAACGTTATCTTTGTCAACTCACACTTTCAAATTTGTTTTGCGCCCCCAGGCTGTAGAAGTGCACAGGAATCCACCACGGGCCTTCTTCCAGCTCTCGCGCCACCCACCAAACGTAGGATTTTGTTGTAAAGTACTTAAAATCTTATAAATTATTAGTAAATGCTCTGATATCTAGTTATAGTGGAAATCCTGAACTGTTGGTTGTGTTGTTGACTTATTCCAAAGCGGAATTGGGATCGGGTCCTGTCAGTTAATGGGGACAAAATGGTCATGAAAAATGTTTATTTAATATTGGCTCATTTTCCAAAACTTTCCCATGAGGAAGGAAAACAAAACTCAAGTTGGGAGGATGACTTCACTTTCCCCCCTATTTTTCCATGAGCCAGACAACGATTTCTCATGTCTAGACTTACCAAACATGGGAAAGCAATTGATTTCCCATCCCCAAGTCTCCTTTCCCATGAACCAAACGGTGGTTATTGTATTTGTATTACCCCGTTTGGTTCACGGAACGAATTTGAGGGGAAATCATTTCCCATTTCATTTCCCAAGGGATGGAAAATGGAAGATTCATTTCTCACGTTTGGTAATGCTGGGAAAGTGACCGGGAGATAGCACTTTATTTCCTTTCCCATGTTTGTTTTGAGTATGAATGAAAAACAAAGTTTGTGTAAATTTTCAATTATACCCATATTAAATTAAATAAAAAAAAGAATGCATTTAATGATACATTGTAATTCTAAATTGTTAATGGGGACAAAATGGTCATGAAAAATGTGTATTTAATGTTGGTTCATTTCCCCAAACTTTCCCATGAGGAGGGAAAACAAAACTCATATTGGGAGGATGGCTTCACTTTCCCCCTATTTTCCTATGGGTCAGGTAATGATTTCTCATGTATGAACTTACCAAACATGAGAAAGTAATTAATTGCTCATCCCTAAGTCTTCTTTCCCATGAACCAAACGGACCTTAGCGTAAATTAGAAGTACAATCTTCATTTGGTTTGGAAAAGGAAAAAAAAAAAAAAAAAACCAATTATGAGGCAATTATTGGCCTTCCATTATGTTGGGTGTTTTCATTCCATATTAGTTATATTTTTATTTTCCTGTAATAGAAAATCATTTTATCCTCTTCCATAAATAGAGAAATTAAGAATCCCCATATACAATCAAAATTATCTCAGCTGTTTTAATTCAAATGTTCTTGTTGAGGGGGTGGGTGGTGTTATTTTGTTATTGTTTCTTTTTATTTTTTTATTTAATTCTTATTTATTTATTTTTTGGGTATAATTTCTAATTTCCGTTTGTGACTTAAAAAGAAAAAAAAGAAATCCTCAATGGCCAGGTGTTCTGGTTTTTATTGGTGAGTATCAACACAAGGTAGGAAAGAGTGCTGCTATTTCACACCTCATTCTTACTTTTCTATCTATCTTATCTTCAAAAAATTTAAGACAAATTTAGCCTTATGTAAAATGACTTATAAAGACTTATAGAAAAAATATTTTATATTTAATATAAAGTTAAAAATGATTAACCCAAATGTAAAATGTAATGTTTAAATATCTTTTTTTGAAAAACTTTAACAAAGGGAAGAAACATCAAATCAAACAAACTCAAATCAAACAAGGAAATCTCCACCATATTCAAACTTTTACTCTAAAAAAATATGAATAATACAAATAAAAATGAAAGAAAAACCAAAGAAACCAGAGCAGCTGCCCACCGGATCTGGAAACATCCACCAGATTCAAACTTTTACTCTGAAAAAATATGAATAATACAAATAAAAATGGAAGAAAAACCAAAGAAACCAGAGCAACTACCCACCGGATCTGGAAATAAACATAGAAAGGAAGGGCGAAAATAATCCCGAAATGGGCAAAATTAGAGAGTAATATAGAGGACAACAGAAGTCAATCTGTAACCTTCCGTATACGCCAATCCTTCACATTCCTGCACGTTATGCGCGCCCGCTGCCCTACCACACCCCATGTATAAATACACGCCTCCGAATCCAATGCTGCTCACTCTTTATGAGGATAGTATTGTTAGTCAAGAAAATTCAAGAAATTCAAGAAAGCAATAAATCAACGGTCACGATGCGTCCTCACTGCCTCCTCGCACTCGTTGCCCTCGTCCTTCCTCTGGTTGCCGCTGCAGCCACAGGCCACAGGGACGCCTTGGTCGGCGGTTATCAGCCCATAAAGAACATCAGCGACCCTCATGTGAAAGAGATTGCAGAGTTCGCGGTGTCGGAATACAACAAGCAGGCCCAAGGCAAGAACAAGTTGGTGTTTCAGAGCGTGATCCGCGGCGAGACCCAGGTGGTGGCCGGCATAAAGTATCGCCTTGTCATTTCGGCCAAGAATGAGTCGTCGGCGGTGTCCAACCCCACAGCCGCAGCGGCTGCAGGAGACAATTATCAGGCTGTTGTCCTGGAAAAGAGTTGGGAGCATTTTAGGCAATTGATCTCCTTCCGTAAATTGGCATAGACTAGGTCATTTTCAGGAGAATGATCCTTTCGTGTTTTAATTATTATCTTCTGCAAATATGTACTCTGGAGTCTGGACTCTATGAATTATAATAAATAAATTTGAATAGTTGTCTGGGTGATTTTGTTAGTGGTTTTGATGCGAAATTTTACTCTCCATCAGTCTGACTGACCTGATCTCGTGAATGTGTTTGATTAAATTTGCTACAAGTTAGAACTGAGAAAATTGCAAGTTTTCTGTTGCAGAGAATGTTTAAAACCGATCTGATCCATTCGTTTGTAGAGCTATTTACAAGTTAGAACATATAATGTTTTTTTTGTTTTTTGTTTTTTGTTTTGGGTCAAAATACATAGGAGAAGAAAACATAGGTGACTAATCGAACACGTGAAACACTAGTCCAATTCTCCGCCTATGTATGTAATTTAAGTAGGCCTAATGCTATTGTGAAAATCATGAAGTTCAAGATCTTGGGTAATGGATTGGGTCCTATGATTTTACCCAATATCATGAAGTTTATAAAGATAAGAATTCTAAATAAACAAAAAAACTAATTAAATTTTATTATAGATAATTTAAAAATACCTAACAACTAAACACCTAACAATAGGGCAGACAATTTTGGAATGGTCATAATCACCTCAAAATGGAAAAGTATCTAACCTCCCAAATAACTTACCCAAAAGAACAAATTCAATACAAATTTGATTGCATTGATTCTATATAAAACCTTGCAGCTAGCAACAAGTTTTCCTCAAGACTTGTATTCGTACCACTAAATCGAGTCGAGAAACTTGAAATGATCAAAATGCTGCGTGCTCGTTCGTCCCTCCTCCTTCTCCTCATCCTCCTTCCTTTCTTGGTTAAAGCTCAAAAGAAGATCACCAGCAACCTCAAAGTCAAAGATGTAGCAGAGTTTGCGGTCGACGTGTACAACATAATACATAAGAAGAAGTTGACATTTGAGAGTCTAGTTCAGGGTGAGATTAAGTTCACTCAAATTAAGATCTATTATTTGATTGTCATTAAGGCCAAGGATGAGAGTCAGACAATCACAAATTATGAGGCTATTGTCTTAGAGAATGTCAAACGTTCCTCGAGGATATTACTCTCCTTTCGTAAAGTTAATTAGTAACTATAATTCATAATATTTTTATAGAGGACATATGTGAATTTTATGTTGTTGATTATTATCTTCTTTCACAATAGCGAAATTAAGATTTCCCCATAAATAAAGTAGAAATAGGATATGGGAAATTGCATTTCAAATGCTAAATACACACATGTATAATGTATATAATGTATTTACCACATCATTATTAAGAGAAAGATACATGTTTATCTTATTTTTCAATATACACCCAAACGAGATGAAAATTGTGTTTGTGAATATATAAAGTGAAAGATAAATACATGATTTGCATGTGCGCGAAGATGCGTAATTCAAGTTCTTAAACCTACTATTACTATGACTCGATATGGTTTGAGTTTTGTTTTTCATTTTCCATCAAAATTTTGTCTGTAAGTATATGATAGACATCATCGATTCTAAACACTCTTTCAAGGATATTATGGAAGAGATGAAGCGCGGTTGGTAATCCGTCATATTTTCCCGAGAAATACCGCCATAGACTATAGAGGGCGGTTAATTCATGAAAGTACTTGTCTCACTCTCATACAAGGACAAGGACTTGTCTTTGAGAGTTTAGGTGATGTTCCCCGTGCACATGCACTCGAGTAATCAATCCGCTATCTATCCATCCATCTACAATCTATTCAGATTACAAACTACCGACCGTTGGTGGGATAAGAAGAATACCCAATTCCTATTCCGAGATAAATATTACAAAAAAACCTGATATTATAAATAATTTATGTGTCTGCAAATGTAAGATAATAAAGGCAATTAATTACTCATCGGGTGTTAGGGTGAGTCTAATTTGGGTTAGAGGCAAAATTTAGGGAAAAGCAGAACTAAGAAACCGCCACAACTAACCCACCCTACGACTCAACGACACAACAACACAAGATAGGAATCTGTGCGTCGTCCAAACAAGGTGGGCAGCGGAGAGCCTCCTCCAGCCTTCTTCTGACGGCACCGAGGCTCTCTCCTCAGCCACCGCAGCAGCATCAAGACCATCATCTACGGGAGCAATCCAAACGGCATCAAGAAGAAGAGATAGAGAAACATCATCGTCGCAATAGCAGCAGCAGCAGCAACAACAACAAGATGAAGGGACTCTTCAAATCCAAGCCCCGAACCCCCGCCGACGTTGTTCGCCAGACCCGCGATCTCCTCATCTATGCCCAGCGCACCCCCGATTCCCGCGAAAGCAAACGCGAGGAGAAGGTTCCTCCCTCAATCAATTCACGTTCCGATTCTATTCTATTAAAATTTTGATCCGATTCTCCATTGTTTTTTATTTTGAAAATTTGAAACAAATCGGGATTGGTGGCTTTTTCCATGAACCAAGCAATTGATTTGGGATCACTTGAGGATGAAAGTTCTGTTTTGCTATCTTTTTTTGGTGGAATCAACCAAATAGAGAAATTAGTTTAATTTAAATGAAATAGAACTTGTTTGTTCATTGGATTTAATCAAAAGTGCACGATTTTGAATTCTTAAATAGACATAATGCGCATGCTGATCTGTGTTGGAATTTCGTTGCTAACCAGATGTCAGAGCTATGTAAAAACATCAGGGAGATGAAGTCCATTCTCTACGGCAATAGTGAGTCCGAGCCTGTCTCAGAAGCTTGTGCTCAATTGACCCAGGAGTTTTTTAAAGAGAACACGCTTCGACTTCTCATTATGTGTCTTCCCAAATTGAACTTGGAGGTAATTATCAATCCCTTCTTCTCTCACCTTCTCTCGTCTTGTCTTCAATCTCATTTGCTCCATTCGGGGTTGACTTTCTGCAGGCTCGAAAAGATGCCACTCAAGTTGTTGCAAATTTGCAAAGACAACAAGTTCAATCCAAGTTGATTGCATCTGATTATTTGGAAGCAAACATAGATTTGATGGATATTTTAATCCAAGGGTAAGCGACTATTCACAAGGACTTGGGATACTCTGTGTCGGTGCTTTTATATTGCAATGTTTCTCTTTGGTCCTTACAGTCCATGTATTGATTTGCATATGTTTACTTTGAAATGTTATCTTTTAATTGACACTGATTTTCAATTGTGTTCTATATGTGTCCAAATATTTCAATCACGGAAACCTATGAACTCCCCAAATTTGAGATCCATTGAAATACTTGTTACTAATGACCTGCTGTGAAATTCTGGAGAAGATCTGTAGTATCTTCTTCTTATGTAATGATTACATGTAGAAGTTCCTTTGCTTGGGCCAGTAAGTGGTTGTCAAAAGATGTTTTCACAAACATGCTGAGTTAGGTTTTCAGGCTTCTTTGGGATTCATTGGACTTTGGAAACAAAAAGAGAGGACAATGTTGTTGACGCTTGGGGTGTCTCAGTTACATCTTTACAAATTTTTTTGGCAGCTCATTAGATTGAAAACATTCCAATTATTAGTGTGTTCTTTGCGAATCACTCTTCAAGTTAAAAGAAGGGTCCCAAGCTCTTTTCTTTTTTTCAAATTCTTTTTTATTTTACGAAAAAGCAGGGCAGTTGCGGGTTTCAAAAAGTATCTCATCTTAATTCTCTTTATAATCTTTTGCTTCTCATTTTTACATTCCACATCTTTTAGGTATGGAAACACGGACATGGCTCTACATTATGGTGCAATGCTGAGGGAGTGCATACGCCACCAAACCGTTGCAAGGTGAGCAAAATGAACCTCGTCCATTGGGCAACTTCAGATTTGACTGTATTGCTGCAAGGGATATTATTAAGAAGTGGGAAATGGAATGTTTGGATCATTTAGCAGCTTAAACTCATAGGTTTCTTCCACCTGAGGTGTATCTTATTTATCTTTTATCTTATGTAATTGCCTTTCGAACATTTCTGTTTTGATTGCAGATATGTTTTGGAATCAGAACACATGAAGAAGTTCTTTGATTATATACAGCTCCCCAATTTTGATATTGCTGCAGATGCTGCTGCAACTTTTAAGGTGAGTTAGTTTGGCCGAACCATTCATGTGTTTGTTTTTGTAACAATATTTACGCTCTACGATTCAGACAAAAAAGAATCTTTACACTTTTAGAAGTTACTGCAGGGTTTTGCAGCCCTTGGGATAAGCTGAACACTCAAAATGCTGCATGCTTTGTCCTTCATGCATGTGGGAAATGTTTGATACGTTCCGCTTCCCTGTTTAATAGTAGATAATCCAATATTGCAATTATTGATCCACACTGTTCTTATCCGAAATTTTACAGGGAGTCTGATATAGCTGTACTGTGGATTGGTCATAAAAAATATAAGAACAATTTATTTTTTTGTTTTTTAAATCGTTGAGGGTGCATTTTACCACCACTTCTTCGACTCATGTACTTGTATGGTTGCAGTTGCACTAGAATCATTCTGAAGTTCTGTAACATCTCCTTGCAGGAACTCCTGACGAGGCATAAATCTACTGTAGCGGAATTTCTTTCCAAGAACTATGACTGGGTAAGGGTTTTTTTAATTTTCTTTTGATATACAGATGATGTCTGTATTCATTTATGTCCATCCATTTACACAGAACATATGCATGTGGACAATAAGAAACATGTATCGGCATTTGATTGAATAATTACATTAGAATTACTTCAAGGGAAAGGAAAATAAGAACTTGGAAAGAGCATATAAATGTCACAATGGCTTATTTCGTTTACTTTGTTGTGTTTTGGTAATTTTATTTTGTTACTCATATGTATTCTGACATTTTTTGTTTCTGGACTTGATGTTGTTGCTGCCTTTGTTATATTATCACGGTTTCTCATTAACTGGAACTTGATAATTTTATGCCAGTTTTTTGCGGAGTATAACTCAAAGCTTCTAGAATCCTCCAATTACATTACCAGACGGCAAGCTGTCAAGGTATGATAAATATTTGACCTTAAATAGCCATCTCTTAAATAGCATGAAGCCTTAACCTCGGAGTGCCTATCTACTCTGGGACTATAACTTTCTAGTTGAAGTACATTGTGTTCTCTTTAGTTTTATCATGTTCTTTAGATAGGATGCGTAGTTGGTTTTTTGTGGAGACTATTTTAACTCGTGTGACTATGGTGTTTGCTGAAGAAGATTCTTTATGCCTTGCAGTTGTTGGGAGATATTTTGTTGGATCGGTCAAACTCAGCTGTGATGACTCGATATGTGAGCTCAAGGGACAACCTGAGGATCCTTATGAATCTTCTCAGAGTATGATATATTCTCCTACCCTGTTCACTACTAATTGCCATGAACAACCGCCCCCCTTCTCCTAATGTTGGTTTAGGATGCATTTAATTTCAGATTCAGAAATTTTCAATATATGTAAGCCATGTGGAGTTTGTGGTGATGATTGTTTGGTGGATGGGACAAACAAAGTTTTAATATATTACCAAATCAAAATGTGCTAAGTTGTGGGTTTTACTGCCTTTGCAGGAGTCAAGCAAGAGCATCCAGATTGAAGCATTTCATGTTTTCAAGGTTTGGTTCATCCATTATGATTTATTAACTTTCAGGGGCGGTGGTACCCTTGATTCTTGTTATTGACATGTTTTTCTTTTCACAGCTATTTGCTGCTAATCAAAATAAACCTGCCGACATCGTGAGCATACTTGTCGCAAATAGAAGCAAGCTTCTAAGGCTGTTTGCTGATTTTAAGATTGATAAAGGTATATAGTTAATTCAATTTGCAGTTTGCTACTGCTGGTTTGGGACTGGCTTTACAAGTTTGCGAAAATGGTTTTTTGCAGAGGATGAACAATTTGAGGCAGACAAAGCTCAAGTAGTGAGAGAAATTGCTGCCTTGGAACCTAAAGACCACTCATGAATGTAACATTTTCTTGTATGTGGAATCTGGCTGGAGTTTCTGGTTCTTTTTATTGTGAATCTTATAGTTGTCATAGTTGTTGGCGTTGGTGTATGATGACGCTGTCAAACATTCAAAGGAGCCTTTTTCTTCTGTTCAATCTCCATGTGTAGTAGTTTCTTCTAATTATCTCGATGATACTTTTGTAAAAGGTAGATAAATAAATTGATCAAATGTTTAATGCTGTAGGTGATGCCGATGATTGAATGGTTAACCACGCAGTCTTGTAATGTATTTGAATTCATGCAATGCTCCCCGCTCCCACTAGCGTCGTATTGTTTAAATTAACACCTATATGCAGGATAAAGGTGCTCGAATTAGGAAGTTTTCGTAAAATATAATTCAGATTTGTATTTGGAGAGCTTTCAGGGTTTACAAACACACAGTGAATGTAGTACAATCCAGAATGAAGTCACCAAAATATAAAGCTAAAATCATAATTTGCTTTTGTCACCAAGAAATATAATTAATGGGAATGATTTTTTCCATACCGATTTAATAATTTCTCAATTTTAGAACTTTTTTCATTATTGATACGTAAACATGCCTTAAAATCAAATCTCTAATTTAGAATCGTACATGCGAGACATAAGATAATATCATCAAATTTGAAGGCAACTGGAGATAAGCTCTTTTCTTCTTAAACAAAATCAATCAAACAACAAGGTAGATGCGCCAATTGGTGAAGACAATGAGCATATTCCATGCGACAGTTCTTTAAATCGTTGGGGAGCGGCACTTGTTCCAAATTCCTATACTGCCCATACAGAGTTAGGTGACAGAGACCATATGAACGAATGACAATCGAACAACGAATCACGTACACAGCATATTATTGGCATATTCCATGCACCTTCCCATCTATGATTAGACGATTATGGCCTTCACTATTAAATTTACCCCAGACATTATTATCTTTTCACTGGGTAATTATTTACCAATTTAATTTAGAGGCCTACACTATTTTTGGATTCAGGGAAATACCAAGAAGATGCCAGAAGTTATAGACTAATGGCATTTTCATGGAAATTTCACAGGCGTACGCGTAAGGAATATGTTAAAGGGTGTATCAGTAAATAAAAGCAACCACAGGGGGCATATACTCTATGCCATAAATGAATGGCCTATATATATTACATTATTTATTTATCAGTCTCAGTACCTTAGGCAGCTTTAAGTGCTACGTGAAAATCTCGGAAACAGAGCACGAACCCATCGTCATCAACATCATCACCCATCAAAATCTCCTATTATTATTAACACCGCATTCCTTCTCTCATCGCACAGAAAAATGGCTGAAAATGGTAGGACCCCATCCATCTCCTTCTTCTCGTTTTTTAATTTTTTTATTATAGAATAATTCATGTGCTTCCATAGCCGTTGTTGTTTATATCTAAAAACTAATCGAAATTTGTTCTGCAAATGCTGTGGAGTGTAGATTCGCTTGCTCAGCTTCTCGCCTCTGCAGTTGACGCCGCCAAGAAAGCTGGCGAGGTCAGTCCCCACAGTCCCTCCCAACTTTTCAACTAATTTTATTTTATCTCATTTTTCACTTCGCATTTGTCGAACCAAAGTCTTGTATCTGTATGCATATGATTAATTGCAGATAATTCGAAAAGGGTTCTACGAGACCAAACATGTGGAGCATAAAAGCCAGGTCTTTTAACTTCTCTTCTCTTCTTTTAATTATTTAATCAAATGGGTGTTCGGTCAATTTCGATTTAGCTGTGAATTGCTAATTCAATAATTGTATAACTTTTTATAGTGAATGATTTGTAAAATTGAATTATTTGTAAAGCATCGATGACATATATGTGAATGATTTTTGAATAAGTTGTCGTCCATCATCTTCTTGGCAGCCAAATGCTGCATTGAGCTAAAAATATGTCTTTCTTAAATGATAAATTTGATCATGAAAGTTAAGTACAATTAAAGGGAGAAACTTATCTTATGTGTTTGAGTGAGATGGCTCAGTATTATGTAACAAGATATTGCGAACTGAAATTTTAAAATTAAACAACTATTTTTCTGTTCATCCTCCATTTTTGTTGTCAAGTACAGGTGGATTTGGTCACAGAAACTGATAAGGCATGTGAAGATCTCATATTTAATCATCTCAAGAACCTTTACCCCACACACAAGGTTAACTCCTCATCCCCATGTAGCAACAAAGTTTCTCGTTGGTGCCTAAAATAGCATTGTATCTCCCAAGACTAGTTCTGTTCTCTCCGTTTCTGAATTTTTTTAGTCGATGTTAATTTTAGTTCATTGGGGAAGAAACTACTGCTGCTTGTGGTGTAACAGAGCTGACTGACGACCCCACATGGATAGTTGATCCCCTGGATGGAACCACTAACTTTGTGCATGGGTAAAAATCACTTCTTTTGTTGTAGATGATTGTTTCTTGTCTCTATGCTGATTGATTCTCATTGCTGTTTATGTGAACATTATTGATTGTAGGTTCCCCTTTGTCTGTGTCTCAATTGGTCTTACAATTGGAAAGATTCCAACAGTTGGTGTTGTTTACAATCCAATAATCGATGAGGTTAGGACTCTTATCTTCACTAATGTCAAGCTCAAGTGATTAACCATAACTTTTATTCTATTAGAGTATGGAACTATGATAGTCCGAATTATAAATATTATAGTGAAACTTTTGGGTTGAAATATGAAAATTTGCTTTTTAAGTACTACTAGCTGAGGGAAGTGTATTAACTTTGAGTTCATCATATGTAGCTTTTTACTGGTGTACGTGGAGGAGGTGCATTTCTTAATGGAAAGCCTATAAAAGGTGACTATGCCGTTCCTAATCATCAAGTTTATTGTTTCTTAATGATTACAGAATTACCTGTTTAATCTCTTAGAGCAGCATGCTTATGTTTTGAATTACTGCAGTATCATCTCAGACCGAACTTGTGAAGTCTCTCCTTGCAACTGAGGTATAGATTTGACTGATTGATGGATGGTGGTATATTATTGCTTTACCCTTACATATATGGCTGATTCGTTGTTTTTTACTCTATGCCCCCATGCAAATTAAAGCACACATTCTTCGATATGCCCCTGCATATTAGCACCTGAATTTGGAGTTCATTATATTAATTCTTTGATTTTATTCTTAAATGTCGTAATTTAATGAAGAGTTACAACGTGATAACTGTGGTCTTTTCATCCTAAAAACCTGATCATTAGTTGTTTCACTGGAAGAGCAGGCTGGGACACAACGCGATAAATTAACTGTGGATGCTACTACAAACAGACTAAATAGCTTACTTTTTAAGGTAAAACCAGAACTTTCCGATGGTGATCTTCAGTTGTGTTGGCATCCCAATATTAAACAGTTTCTGTTTTGAGCAGGTGAGATCTCTTCGCATGAGTGGCTCCTGTGCACTGAACCTCTGTGGAATTGCATGTGGGAGGCTTGATCTATTTTGTGAACTCGGCTTTGGGGGTCCTTGGTATGGTTTTCTATTATGCCAGTTAATTGTTGTAGTGGCCGGCAAATGATTGACATTTGTTTTTCCTTTGCCTCAGGGATGTGGCAGGTGGTGCTGTGATTGTTACAGAAGCTGGAGGATCTGTGTATGATCCGTAAGTGACTTCATCCTCAGCTTTCGATCATTTACAAATTAATTTGAATTGGAAATATAAGTAGTTTTCGTTGTAGTGTGCACTGTTGCCGGCAGTTGCAGGTCAATAACATCCATCCTTTTGTTGACAAACTTAGAACATGCATGTGACATTTTATCATCTATAAGATTTTACTTATGTCAAAAATTGGTTGTAATTTTTTACATCAGATCTGGTAAGGAGTTTGACATCACAGCTCAAAGAGTAGCAGCATCAAACCCTTTGCTTAAGGATGCATTTGTTGGGGCTTTGCTGGAATCGGAATGAGACAGCCTCTATCACTATATCAAATCTTTCAAGCTGAACATTTTTCCATGAAGCACGATGCTCATTTGATTAAATTGTATTTAGTGCATAGGCAATGCCAAATCAGTTGTCGAACCAATTTAGATGACATATCTTCGGTAATCTTGCTCTAAACTACTATGTGTGTTTTTGTAATGATGCATAGCTGAGAGATTCTTCATGAATGACTTGCAAAATAGTCAATCTGAAAATTTTTAAGTGCTCTATTTGAAACTGCTTGAGACATTCTCATTGGGACGCCCAAAACGAGTTCAATTTTCCTGTTACCATTTCTCCTGTGCCCGCCTGTTACCCATCAAACTTTTTGATATCAACCCTTCCACTTAACTCTTTAAGTTAACGGTGTTACATAATTAAATTAAAAAATGAAAACTAGTAATTGAAGGAAAAAAAAAAGACCCAAGGGCGAACTCCTTCCCACCACCCCCAATCCTCAGCAGCCCCCTCTCCTTCTCAAGGCCGGCGAAGCGTTTGCCTCCTTTTCTCTCTCTCTCTCTCTCTCTCTCTCTCTCTCTCTCTCTCGATTTCTCTGCTTCCCTCTCGATCTCCCTCTCTTTCAAAGAAGAAGAGCAGGGGAAGAATATAGATGTTGATCCAAAATCAAGGGGGAGAAAGAGAGTTTCCGACGACGGCGAGTAGGAGAGGGGGCTGTGCGGGCAGGGTGGGGTTGTTGACGGATTGGGTGTGGGTGGGAGTTCGCTGTTGGGTTTTTTAGGAAGGAAGAAAGGAGCATGGATCAATGGAGTATTGTAGCAGACAACGTTATTGGGTATTAGAAATCAAACTCGTGTCGTGCAATCTGAAGGCCTTCAACTTCTGTCAGAAACTCTCAGTTTATGCGATTGTGTCGCTGAAGGTAATTAGCGATGATGCGGAGAAGAAAGCAAAAGAAGTAGAAGAGCAGATGAATGAAGAGGTAGTGGAGCAACAAATAAAAGAAGTTTTTAATTTAATTAAACTTAACACTGTTAACTTAGAGTTAAGAAGAAGGACAGGTTGCAAAAAGTTAGATGAGGAACAGGTGGGCAGAGGAAAATTGAACTCGCCCAAAACTTGTTAAGCAGTTGAAATATGCGAGCCCGTCTGCGTTATTCGTGTGCAAAAGCTTTTATTTATCATCACTTTCATAAAGCAAACTAAATTGAGAAAACAAATTTAAGCAATGAAATGAGATGGAAAAATAAATATAGCAGCAAAAAATATAGGTGTAAATGAGAAAGTAACAACATATCATATCTCTCACTCTCAGGTAGCATGTCTAATTTACGAAAGAATTATCTCTAATCCTGAAATCCCTCAATACATAGTGTACACACTCATGCCATAAAATATACAAAAGGGTGCAAGAACATGTATGCAGAAGGAAGATGGAGGAGGAGGAAGAAACTCAAAAGAACCATTTCCTCCCGCTGACAAACTATTCCCTACGCTCTGCATCTCCTTCCTCTGACCTCTAAGCACTGTAGCCGTTGACACCATTGGCCGTGCGCGGTGCCTTTTCTGACCTCTTCCTCTTCAGTACAACATACCATGTATAAGCTTCCAACAATGCAGCTTGGACACCCAAGGCAATGATCAAGCCGATGTATGCATTCTTCCACTTCTTCTCGGGTTTCAAGATGTCAAATCCTTCGAATATGTTGACGATGCTGAGAATGATAACAGCGTACCCAGTTGCGTGGTGGTAGATGTTCCAGTGGAATCTGAATTTGTGGTCCTTGTTGGGTCTCAGAAGCAAAGCAAACACCTACATCCAAATTCAGACCTTCCATTTAGATGCCAGGACAAATAACCAAGACAACACAAAATTGTTATCGAAATATTATCCATGCGTCGAAATACCTGAAGTGTTCCAAGGCAGAAGAGGATGATCCCGATGTTTCTGTGTGTGTCGTACTGGATGCCTGGAGAATCGCTACCAAGTTTAAGACCTGTGGCCCAGCCAGCAACACCAACAACGTAGGCTGAGGTTTGGCAAGTGGCGTGAAGGTAAAACCATGCAGGGTCTGCGGATTTGAAGACCTTCAAGTACCTTGCTACCATTGCTCCAAAGGGCATCAACACACCCCAACTCACTGCATTTAGAATTCCATGGATCTGCAATTCGTTTCAAAATCACAAAAACAAGTTAGGGGGTTGACTAAAACGCCTTTGAGAAAAATAAAGTCAAGACCTTTTTTGTGGCTGCCAACAGGGGAGAACTCAAAGAAACCTTAAAACAAGAAAACAGATCCTCAATTCTACAATTTCTAAAGATTTTTTAAAATACAATAACTTACTCCCTTATAAATATCAGAGGCTTTAACAACTAAGATTTCTTTATTTTCACAAGCAAAACAACTACTTAGGGACCAAGGAACAGAGTCAAAACAGAGCAAACCCACCAAAGAAAACCAAATTAAAAACACTAGTTATGAAATAACAGGAAAAAAAACTCTAGGACATGTAGTTTAAGGATGAACATTAAAGAGACAGAATTACTTACGTTTCTCTTTCTTAATCGTGAGCCCCCTCCACCGCTCGATGCTGTCTGCCCAGAAAGCAAATTCAAAGTCCCCTTGGCATTAATGTTGGGTGCAGTGGCGGGATGACCTGAGGGCAAGTCATTGGAAACTGGACCCTCCTGCCAAACCTGAAGTATGGTGGTTGAATTGGTGGGAAGAGCCCAAGTAGCAAAGATGATCATCTCATCATTGTTCAAATACTGGGCTGACAAATCAGAAACCTCGTAGGTCAGACTTCCCTCCGCCAAACTGGCCGCGTAGTTGCTCGTACCGATAGGCGACTTGTAGAACCTCATGGTTCCATTGGATTGCTGAAAAGCAACCAGACATTGAGCACCAAGCATGGCTGACGATGCACTGTTCAGGTTTGGATTGATGGCCCACGAGACCCAATTTGAGGCTGTGATCCCTGTGTGTCTGTACGCCATTTGAAGCTTCCCGGTTGATTGTTCAAAGGTCCAATGGAGGAAAGAGTTGAGGTAGGGAAGGTCGCTGCAGGAGGTGAAGCTCGTGTTTGTAAATTTGTAGTCTCCACAAGTACTGGTTTGGGCATGGGATGATGGCAGAGACAGAGAGAGCAAAACAGAGAAGGCCATGGCAAGTCTCAACATGCCGGCCATGGTGTGTTGCAATGAAATGGAGATCTGAAATGGGGTTTTGTTATCGTTTTGATGAACAGGTTTGGTGTATTTTAAAGAGAGAAGAAGTGAGCTGTTTTGGTTTGTGAGTTTCTAAAACAAGCGTTATAGGAAGGAGGAAATTGTTGGAAAGCGTTGTGATTGGAAGTTGCGGGTTTGACGAGGGTGTTATTATAAGAGTTGGTGGTGTTAGGTTGTTGGCTAGTCTGTTGGGGAAGCTTCCATTGCTGCCATATTTTCTCTCACAACAGTGGTTTGAACTCTTTTTTATTTTTTTCCTTTGAAAAATATACTCTATGCCGTTTGGAGAACCACCTTTCCCTTTTCACACCTGCCTTTGCCAACTTGGTCTTCAATTCATTCATTCAACGTTTCAACAAACAGGGACATGTGGATTTTCATGGTGATTTCGATTAAGGAATCACACAGAGATAGAAATAGTTGGTCGGCTGTGTCCAAAGTCTTCTTCACCGTGCCACACGTCTCACTCTCACACAATTGAAAGAGTTCATAGTTTATTTTCTTTCCTTTTAGTTGCAAAGAAAAATCCTAATAGATGTTAAAGACGAAACATTCGTAAGAAAGTCTCATTGATCACATACGAAAGAAAGTAATATGCTAAGAGATTTATTTTTAGGCACTCAAATCTCCAAATTATAATAGTAAAATAATTTCAATTCTTGTAAAATTATGACTAATATGAAGCGTAATCTAATAATTAGTATTAAAAGTTGATAAAATGTACTATAAGGTTTCTTTTAGGAGTAGTTTAGATATGGCGACTAGTTGTAAAAACACAATATCCATACGTTATATGTGTTTTTAATGCATACGATATTTTCAAATGATAGTTGAAGCTTGAAGGCAACAACATCTGCCCTTGTAATTTCTACAAACCAAAGCCAAAGGACAAGGCCCCTAGCTAGGCGCCCATTTCGTAGGATGGGTGCACTAAAAGATAAAGACTTAAGAAAGTCAAAGCCACTAAAGGCAGTCAAAAAGTCAAGCTGCAGTACGTACGTATCGAATTGGTGGAAAAACCATGTCCATTGACTCACTCACACATTCTACATTTGTACTGCCTCAGACTTGGCTCCGGCTAAAACGCTGCGTTTTGTACTTCCCCTTAGACGCGTACTGGAACAGGGGATACTGGGATAGGTAGAGATTAGGTTTATGGTTGAACAGAGCAGGTGAGAGAGATAACATTGACTTGATGCCTGGCTGGTCAAACCAAACCCAAACGGCCTCGTATCGGCTTTGACACAATGTCACGTGGGGGACCCACAGGCCCCGTGGAAGACACCCATTCCTTTTGATACACCCATTCCTCTCGTTTCCACGGTTCTACTATTTTCATGCATTCCCGCGGTATCTCCGTCCACGTGCTCCCCAAAACAAGGCGATATTCCCATAAGGGACATTATTTATTTATTTATTTATTTTTTTATTTAGGAAAAACCCATGGAAATGGGAGAAATTATTATATGTTATTATAAATATGGTGACGTGATATAATTCATTAATTTGTTATAATATGAGTGGAATACATAATTTTTTATTTAAGGATAAATAAATATCTATTTATATTATAATAGTGTATGAGTTATACCACATGATCATACTCTCAAGGTAAAATATCAATAATTACTCAATTAATTAAATTATATACAAGCATAATAATTTTATATATTTGCTTTGTTTTAAAACTCCCACATGTTTCAAGGGAAATTGTTAAATTAATT
This sequence comes from Prunus dulcis, assembly GCF_902201215.1. Classification (NCBI taxonomy): domain Eukaryota; kingdom Viridiplantae; phylum Streptophyta; class Magnoliopsida; order Rosales; family Rosaceae; genus Prunus; species Prunus dulcis. The sequence goes on along the minus strand of NC_047653.1, from coordinate 436,050 downwards.
GATGTAATCTTTCTTTTATTTGGTCAACACTGGAAAAAAAATGTTGTGTGTGTGTGTGTGAAAGAATCTAAAAGAGTTTTGTTTGGGTTTGCAGAGCGGTATCTTGTCTTGTCTCCATGTGTAAATGTGAATGCATGCATGTGTTGTACAGGTACAGCTGAGCTGAGTTAGCCCATTTACTTAACTAATAATTAAAAAAATATCAGTTGCATATGTTGATGTCAATTATTTTTACTATTATTATTTTTGTTATATATTTATGTATCCAATATGTCCATTAATTTAGATGACGTATATATATACATAAGGCTGACGTCTTTGTTTATATGTGAGGAGAACAGGTCAACCCAGTCACAATAGAATTGTCAACACAAATATGCTGTAGGTCTAAAATGTACGGAGATAATAAATTCAATATGAAGCGTTCTTTACTGAAGACAAAACATGAAGGATTCAATATGTAAACTCAAGATTGTGATTTAATATTTATATAGACCAATTCCCTATTTATTGTAGAATCTCTCTTCCATGTAACTGTATTCAAATCTTTATATATTATATATAAGATGAATGCGATGCTCTTTCCCCCATTCAAAGTCGAGTTAAAGTCACCTACGTACGTACGCTACGTACTGCCCAAAAAATAGATCTCAATTTGAGTCGCTTGGCAGGATATATAGGCCCATGCCATGTAGTAGGTAATAACATAGTTGAAAGCCTGCCTGCCTTTCAATATTGTCTATTTATTATTAAACATATTATCCTTCCAGCTCCACAAAGTTCCATCGACCAAAAAAATTGAAATGTTTGTTTAACTTCTTTAACCCTAAATTGAACGTGTCAACATACATACACCAATTAAGTTCTTCATCATGCTCATCTTCCATCTTTTCTTTTTTCTGCCTTATAACTTATATCATATTTAGTAGTGAAAAATACTTTCCTCCTTACCAGGTAAGTATAAACTTTTACATTCCTGTCAATAACAATGTAAAATGTGAAAGCTTACCCATTCTTGAAATTATAAGCCTTTTATAAATAAGAGTTGGAAAAAAGAAACACAAGGGAAGGGAGGGGGGTGGTAACTTGTAAGTACCGTATATATCATATATGTATATGTATATGTCAATGACAATGATGAATGATGACTGATGCATGCATGTCTCTCCATCTTTCTTTCGCGGAGTTGGTCAGATTATGACTAGCTAATGGAAGACCCTATCTTATAGCTAAGCTGAACTTAACAACTCCAATGCCATTGGTCTGCCTTTTTATTTGGAAACCAAGAAAGCCATCACGTCAAGTTAAAGACTTTTTATTACCATTATTTGTAATATTAATTATAGTCTTTACTTGGTCAAGGTCTGCTTTATAACTTATAAGTTACTTCAATTGGGATGTTCTGTGGTCTTTTCATGTGAGTTTATTGTTTCAGGTTTCTACGGTTCTCTTATGTGGGTCTACTATATTGGTCTTTAGTTACGGTTCTCATCAGAGATTTTTGTGTTAAGTTTTGTTTTTGACTTGTTCTTTTATTGTAATGGTCTAAAGTAATATGAATTGAACTCTCCTGTTAGTCCATAACATATGTGGTACTCTTTTCTCTCATAGGGTTCTTATTTTAGGAATGTTTTAACGGAGGCCACTGTATCATGTCGCTTTTTGTACATCTGTGATTTTATGAATGAATTCTCCTTCTCAAAAAAAAAAAAAAAAAAACTTATAAGTTACGTCAAGGCTCATTCTGGGTTGCCCAAACCTCATTCCAGCTTGGGCTTTATCATTTGGGTCATGATGGGCCGGCCAAATTCCATTGCATGCGACACAATCATGAAGTATACATGTCGACCCAGTACACATATAGGCCCCAGCTCAAGCTCACACAACTCAGATCTAAATATGAACCCAAAGATGCATGATCATGATTAGACAAGGTGGGCCTAGAGTGGACCATTGCCAGCAGGGAAAATCATTACGGCTTCTGCCAAAAGTTGTTGGAAAATACATCTTTTTTATTTGTCAAAGATATCTATTAAAGGTTAATTGGGTCTAGCCTAGTGAAAAAATAATTTTGACTTTCAAATTAGTGATTTTAGGTTCGAACCCCTTATGATATCAGTTTTGGAAAAAGAATCCAAAAAAGAAGAAAGAAATAAAATAAAATCTAAGTAGAAGAAGATAGAAGATGTGCATTTTTTTAAACTTTTGTGAGTTCTCTCATAAGTCTTAATCTAATTTTATCAATCAAAAGTGTGACGAGACGAAGATGGGATTCGATTTAGGCCACTTGTTCTATTATAACAATAGATAATTTTAGCATAGTCGTTTTATAATGAGGGTGTTATATATAGACCATAGATGTGGATATTGTATAGAATTTTGCAACTTTAGCAACGTTTGTGTGTGTATGTAGTGTAATGTATGGGTTTCGGATGCGTATGCTATGCCAAAAAGTTAGGTGACAAGCGAAGCCAAGCAAGCAGGAGAGGGGGTCTTGGATTCTGAAAAGTTTGCGCTGTTTTTCACCACCCATTACTCTTGATCTCGATCTTGATATTTGAAGGGTTGAACTTGAAGCTATTTGAATATTTTAAGGTATGTAGCTGGGGCACCCTTTGATATATCTGCAACTGCAATGCCACCGATGGGCCATAGCTTGTGGTCCTCTGTATCTTCATTATCCCACGTAAAACCATGATATCCACATCTGTGAAAAATTTGTAAGGCTTCATTTGGTCATAGTCTTAGTCACTCACTGCACTGCACTCGTATTAGCTAGCTTAGGGCCTAGACCACTATGCATGGAACACATCAAACGTACCTACTTTATAATAAGTATCCCATTCCCAGAGTTTGCTTCAAGTTTCAGGTTTGCCATTTTGATGAAATAGCATCCATGCATCATGCACGCAACACGAAATCACTAAATCCTCCTAACTTTCCCATGATGAAATCGATTGGGCACTTGCTGTTCTCAAATAGCGTTTAACTGATCAAACAAAAGCCTGAAAGCGCCCGCTTGGCTAGCTGTTGAATGAATGGCAACAACAAGCATATATAACCAGAAACATCATTTTGAACTGTTGACTGTCCTAATTTTGAGGTCTCTGTAACACAATTTTGAGGTCTACCACACAGTACCTTCCTTCCTGTTGTTGAAGTAATTTTCAGTAGCTGTCTGCAGCAGGCTGAGAATGGTTGGGCCGGGCACATTAATTCCATCGGTGTTCTTGGCTTTGGGTAGTCGATTCGAATGATAAATTAGGGTTGAAAAGCGTACACTCTAGTCTCCCTCCCTCTACAATCAGAGTCTTGTAGATACACATAGATTCAGGTGATCTGAAAAGATCTCAAAGAAGATTTGAAGCTAGAAAGCAAGAAGACTCATGGGCCATGCATGTCAATCAAAGATAACAAAAAGTTACAAAATATTTACTTTTGAAGATGCCACGTGCTGTCAAAAAAGTGAATTGCATCAAACGCAGAATTCAGCCTTCTTCAGACTTTTCATCAATCTGTAACATCAAACACAGTTAAGCTTTCAATTCTTTTATTTTCAAATGTCTATCTTATAACATCATCAAACACAGTTGGGTTTGGGTTGGATTGGGTTTGGGTGGATATCATTTACTATAGATATATATATATATATATATTATTTTCAATCAATATCTTCATGTTATATGTCAGCCAAAAGACCAAAATACCAAAGAGGAAAAGAACAGAAAAAAAACTAAATTTTTTTGCTTTCAAATTTGGTGTGCTGAGCCTGGGATAGATAATATAGATATGTAATAGGTAGCTCACACCGACTTTATATGAATAGTTTTCAAACAAAGGCAGGCTCATAGTCTCATAGTCTCATAGGCTCATAGGCTCATAGGCTCATAGATAGAAATTAGAATGGATATGGTGTAAAATAGTGATCGGGACGCCCACGAGTCACAGATTCACACTCACACTCGCAACACAGACAAACATAGATCCTTTCTTTCGCATGCAGAGTAGACCGACTCTTGTCAATCTGCCAGATGATCCATCCAAAAGTTTCCAGCTATAGATAATATAGAGACCCTTCACCTTTTCATATTTACCATAAAAATAATAATAAAAAGTTCACTAGCCTAAACGCTTTTAGGAGTAATATTAATTAGGACCGGTTCTTGTGATCATGAATTGAGGAGCTTATACCTCTGGCTTTTCTGACCACACAAATTGCACCAACAAGTTTCAAATTTGTATATGAGATCATGATTGCATGGCCCCCCATGTTCTGTGGTAATAATGTTTTGTGCAAAAGCCATGCTTTGCACACTAAAAAAGTGTTTACTTACTTCCTTAATCAGCCTGCTGGTTGCAACTCATGAGCTGGTGGTGGCGAGTGCCAAATTGCCGATGCGAAGTATGGTGGTGACCACAAACATTAAATCTCATTTGCAAGAAAGCGCAATTTGTTGTAAGTCTGCGCAGCCATCATTATATATCTTAAACACATTAAAAGTAATTATAATTATATTATTGTATAATTTATCATTTAATCACGATTATAAAATAAAAGAAGATTTTACTGCAAGCTCCTCATCATTCCAAAGATTTTAGTCAAATACGCGTTGTAATAGAGCGAGAGTGAGTTCAACTAATTAAAAAAATCATGAAAACTTTTACTTGATAACCTCGGATAAGCAAAATATTAATATTCTTTATGTGAAAAATCGACAATTAAATATTATTGTAAAGGCCAAGATATGCCACGATTGACCTCGGCCAAAATGAATAAACAAATACAGTAAAGGAGATTAATTAAACAAATGGTAACGTGGCAAGATATTGTTGATCCACGTCAATAATTTTTCTATAAATAATGTCTGAAATTTATTTTCAACAAAGACAAACACCATCTTTTTCCAAATTTGGAAGCTGCAGTTAGGGTGCTAAACAACTCATCATGTTGCACTAACAACATTGAACTAATAATAATAATAAAATATTAATAAAGGAAAAGGTATTCATGATACATACATAGTATGACTAGGCACCTACGTTGTGTTGAATGACAAGACGATCTTTTAAATTATTAGTGTGGCTGCCGAAATATATGAAATTCTGAATATGAGATGGACGGTAGAGGAGAAGACAAAAAATTAAATTAAAGTGATTAGGTGCTGAAAAATACAAGACACGCTATGTAATTAATGTTTAGTTAGATAATTAGGTGAGCAAATTCTTTGTATTAGTTCAGATATAGGCATGCAGTGATGGGTGAGCGAGCGGTGTTTGAAATTTTGAATATATTACGAGTCAGATTGAATTGAAGCACTGCAAACTCATTAACCCTTGTCTTGTCGCGTGGACTAATTATAATTAATTAACAAATGCACTTTTTTTCCTTTTTTTCTCGGATAAACCAAACGCTAATAAACGTGGTTAATAATATCCAGTGATGGAGTAATAATTAGTGGTACTAGGTCTCTGTGTTTGCCCTGGCACGTGTGGCTGACGTGGCAATTGTAGACACAAAGCAAACACCCCACTCGCTTTAAAGTAAAGTAAAGTATACAGAGTGTAGTTGACTTTGGCCCACTTCTCAAGACCGCCCAACCCAACCCAACACCGTCTCTCATCTCATCTGCCTTCTGCGTTCTGCATCAAGAGATGGAGAACAAGAGAAGATAATCAGACGGCTGCAGAAGCATTTACAGACTGAACTTGCTGGCAACACGTGTCCCTCCCGATTCTAACTGACTCTTGTCGTATGCCCCAAGGCAGGAGAATCTTCTCACACGTCACCTCCCCCTCCTTTTTTTTATATTTTATATTTTGTTTTTTCACCAAGGACATATGTATGTACCAAATTCAATTTTGACCAAAAGCGAGCTAAAGGGTTGATGAGAGGTTGAGAAAGTGCACAAAACGACGGCGTCGCTGCCTATCAGGTTTTGGCCGACGGGGTAGGTCCCACCTAAACACCCATCCCATCAAAAAGGGCCAATTGGATTTGTGCCCACTGCCCACAGTCGCATCAGCCCCCTGGTCCTACTGTTCCAGTTTTAGACCATGAGTTTGCATCCCGGAACGACGTCGCCTTCCCCAACCTAATATGTGGTGTGTGTTGAGTGTGGCCATTTTCTTTTTTCTTTGCCTTGTGACTCCATTCTTTTTTTTTTTTTTTTTTTTTTTTTTTGCAGACATTTTTTATTAAAAAAATACAACAGTCTAAATTAAATTTATTTCTTTAAATTAGTTCTTTCTTTTTGTTTTGTATCCAAACATACTCTAATTAAATTAATTTATAAAAACAGAATTTAGAGTCAAATTCACTGTCTTAATTAACTAACCTAGTTCATATTTACCACTCCATCCATCTTTTAAACCTAAACAGAAGACACCATCATTTTACTGTTTTACTTACGGAGAGAGACAGAGACAGAGACATACAGTCATATACACATGACATATGACGGAGACCCTAAAATAAATAAATAAATAAATAAATCCCACTGCCCCATCTATCCTCTCCCTCCCAAATTCCCAATTCCTATTTCCTCTACCACCATGAGCTTCTTCTCTACTCAACACTACTAGTTCAAAAATTATAAAAAATCTACCAGTACCAGATAAAATCAAATTATATATTGTGTAAAGGTCTCAGCTTTGGCTGATTTCCCATCCACAGCCAGAATGGTTTCTCTACAAGATTCTCATTCCAGCTCCAACCACTTCCCTCCTCACACCCGAAACTTCTACTCCCCCTCCTCCACCAAAATCCACAGGCAAACAGGCCGTTCCATGCGCACCATTCGCTCCAACATCTACCACGACGATCAATCCCGAAACTCCTTCACCACCGAAAGATCGTCCTTCGTCTCGGAGAACTTGACCGATTCCGTCATCGACATGCGTCTCGGCGAGCTCGCCTTGCGCACCCACGGCTCGGCTGCCAAGTCCGCCTCCTCCGACGAAGAGTTTCTCCAGCTCTCCCAAGCCTTCAGCGATTTCTCCGCCTGCAGCAGCGACATCTCCGGAGAATTACAGAGACTCGCTACTTTGCCGTCGCCGGAAAACGCGCCTACCTCCGAAGCCGAGCCGGAGGTGCCGGAGGAGCCCTGCCAGGGGTTTTTGCAAAGGGAGAACTTCTCCACCGAGATCATCGAGAGCATTTCGCCGGAGGATCTTCTACCGACGGTCAAGATCTGCGTCGACGGTCTCCAATCGCCGTCGATTGCCATCAAGCAATCTGCTGCGGCCAAGCTCAGGCTTTTAGCGAAGAACCGGGCGGACAATCGCGCTTTGATAGGCGAGTCCGGTGCGGTCCCTGCTTTAATTCCTCTGCTCCGGTGCAGCGACCCATGGACTCAGGAGCACGCCGTCACGGCCCTGCTCAACCTCTCTCTGCACGAATCGAACAAGGCGATAATCACCAATGCCGGAGCTATAAAATCGTTAGTGTACGTGCTCAAAACCGGGACGGAGACCTCGAAGCAAAACGCTGCGTGTGCGCTCTTGAGCCTGGCCCTAATTGAAGAGAACAAGAGCTCAATCGGAGCCTGCGGGGCCATCCCGCCGTTGGTTTCGCTGTTAATAAGTGGATCCACGAGGGGCAAAAAAGACGCCTTGACGACCCTGTATAAGCTCTGCTCGATAAAGCCCAACAAAGAGAGGGCAGTGAACGCCGGAGCTGTGAAGCCGCTGGTGGCGCTAGTGGCAGAGCAGGGGACGGGCTTGGCGGAGAAGGCGATGGTGGTGCTGAGTAGCTTGGCTGGGGTTGAGGAGGGGAAGGAGGCCATTGTGGAGGAAGGTGGGCTTGCGGCGCTTGTGGAGGCCATTGAAGATGGGTCGGTCAAAGGGAAGGAGTTTGCGGTGTTGACGCTGTTGCAGCTGTGTACTGAGAGTGTGAGAAACAGAGGGTTGCTGGTGAGGGAAGGAGGGATTCCACCTTTGGTTGCGCTTTCGCAGACTGGGACTCTTAGAGCTAAGCACAAGGTATTTTGATCATTTCATGAAATTTGGGGATTATGAATTCTCATGGTTTGGTTTGTGTTAATGCGTTTATAATTTGCATAGACGAAATGGTGGTCCTACCCTTTGAATTACAGTGGTTCATTTGAATTGGGGATTGAAGCCAATTAGTATTAGTGTGCGAATTTTCATGCGTTTTGTAATGCTAAGTCTGCATTTGGATGCTGCGTGTTTATATATTCACGGAGCTGGCTTGATTTATAATGGGGTCTGGTTGTTTTTGCAGGCTGAAACGCTTCTTGGGTATCTGAGAGAACCGAGGCAAGAAGCGTCCTCTTCAGCCCTTTAGAGAAGAGAAGAGAAGAGAAGAGAAGAGAAGAGAGGTACTGGTACTGGTACTATTTAGTGAGGAAATTATACTAGTACGTCTTATGTGGTTCAGTGTTTGGTTGCACTTGTATATAGGAAGTGTTGTTTCATGGTTTTGTACAGTGTGGTTGAGAAGCTAGGAAGAATATGATTGTACAAGGAAGGATTAGAAGAAGCTAGTGAGCAAGAAACTGACTTTTAGATGTATGATTTTTAACTAGGTTTTTGGTTGGGTATCTTGTTTGTTTCTTATCCCTCATTTCTATTATTGACTTGGTTTTTTGTAGGGGTGGAATACTTGTTTGCCTTGTGGTTTTGGGTTGATAAAGATTTGGGTTATTTTCCTCCTGTTTTGTCTGGGAAACCCCAAGGTTTTACTCATTGTCTGGTTTTCCTTGTAATGATAGATTGTCTAAAACTGGTTGGAAAAATCTCCTCTCTTCTTTTCAATATTGTGTTTTTGAGTTCTGTATGATGAAATTGATCCGTCGGATTCGTCCTTGAAAGCACAATGTGTGTTTTAGTGTCTGTTGGTGGTGGTAGCAAAATTGGAATCAATCTTGAACTCAACTTTTGGTCGTTATACCTTGCTTAGTAGTGAATTCAACTTTATACTTTGCCTAGATGCCAGTACAGGAAGCTCATCTCCTGAAGATTTTATCCTTTATTCTCCTCTTTTTTGGCAATTTTCTCGGCAGCCAAACAGCAGGCTTTAAAACAATTTAATTTTATGAAAGTACAGAGAAAAAAGGGGCATTATTTTAGTGGAGATATGCAAATCTATAATGACAGAGAGCCCTTGACACGCTGCTTGTCTTTGATGTAAAGTAGGTCACCTGCTGCGCGAGATACCTTCACCACATGTCCTACATGCAAATGCAATTGATTCATTCATCTGGCAAAACCCAATGCAAAGGCCACCAACCGTTCCAATCCAAACCCCACCAAACGAAAGATTTTGAATACTTGTTTATAAATCCTTGTCCATACTAATCATGCATTAGCTGGCGGAGCAGCAGGTATTGTTTTGTCCCGCTGTTTGCTTGGATGGTTTGCAATCTCGTATTTTAAATGTCAGTGAATTACAAGGTGTCGGTGCGCCTTTTGCGTCAAAGCACACACGGGTCCAATGGTCCAATCTCCAATCCTAAAGTGTTTGTTGTGTTTTGCATGCCTTTGAGCCAAATGTGATGTGATGGTACACATTTCAGTAACAGTATGTCATGGTCTCTCTCTCTCTGTCTCTACAATCGAACTATTTAGTCGGGTTGGCCAAGATAGTGAACTCACCTATTTGCACTTAAGTTCCAGTCCTCTCCTCTCAGTCGAGAGATTATCTTAAGACTATCATTAGTATAAAAAGAAATACAATCGAACAAACAAGAGATTATCTTTCACTAATTATTCTATTTCTCACATGTCTACAACATTCATCACTAGCATATTCTCAAGATAAAAATAAAAGGGAGTTAAAAAAGAAAAACTATAGCATAGTGTAATCGACCGTATTATTATTAAATGACATGACATGTACACATCAATTCCCACACGACTAATGATATGGTCCCTAACAAATTAGATTACTCCTCAACTTTGGCTTTGCCTTTGGTGTCCTTGGGAGCAAATAGTTTAGGTTTGAAGCCTTTCTGAAGCAACTTCTCAACTTCTTCAAATTGCATTCCTTTGGTTTCAGGAACCAGGAAGTAAATGAATATAAGTCCAATTAAAGAAAATCCAGCAAATAGTAGAAATGTTCCGGCAGAACCCAGAGCCTTGGTGAGGGTCAAGTATGTCTCACTGACTATGAGATTGGCTGTCCAGTTTGAAACTGCAGCAATCCCTCCACCTATTCCTCTGTATCTCAGAGGGTATATCTCTGAGTTCACAATCCAGGGTACGGTTCCCATTCCAGGCGCATACATAATAATGTACAGTCCCAGTAAGATCACTGCAAAGATTCCAATTTTGCTGGGACAACCTTTGCTGTACCACGTACGACGGTCCTCGCGACACGAATCCCTGATATTATCATGGGCAGCCAAGCAAGCTCCCGGGGCGAGCTGACAAGAATTAAGGGAAAAACAAATGGATTAGTTGAGGTCAAATCTTTAATTTATGTTAAGTAAAGGCTCACTAGTTATTTGTGCGCTTACATCCTTCACTTTGCTAGAACAGAAGGCGCAGTCTTGTTTCAAACAAGTCATGCAGTTCCATGATGCAGGGTTAGAAGCAGAGCCATAAGCCGGACATGTAGAGTTGTTGCCAAACCTAGCAGATTCCAAATTACTAATCTTGGGAGAATTTGCTGCCGCATAGTAAAACACCCCAGCTAACACCACCAGGCAAGTGATGATCCCAAACATAGAGATAATCATCAGCCTTCTCCTTCCATATCTATCTACAAAGCACATGCTGATGAGGGTGCCAACCACGTTGAGACCGGAGGTGATCAAAGACAGCGCCATAGCCGTCTGGTTGGACGCGAACCCGGCAAATTGAACGATGGTTGGGCTGTAATACATGACAGTATTAATTCCTACAAATTGCTGAGCTACTTGCACAGTGATTCCTGCATAAAGTCCTCTTCGGACCACGGTGTTGCTCAATGCACCCTTTAGTTTTCCGAACATGCCATTCCCAGCTGTTCCTTCCTCAGCCTTTTCAAATTCCACGGATTCATGCAAGGCTTTCAGTTCATCATCCACCTCTTCAGCAGGATAGATTTTCGCTAAAATGGCCCTAGCTTCATCCACCTTGTTCTGTTTCATTAACACAAACAACACCAAGAACAAGTTATATATTTGGCATATTGAGCATAATATGCTTATGTCATTGCTAGACTGTGAATTCAGATAATTTATTGATCGTGTTGGTCCAAATTCACAGTTTGACAACATATGCATAAGCATGCATTTATGTTACGACAACATATGACTAGCTACTATGATCAGCTCACCTCTCTGTAGAGCCATCTGGGAGACTCAGGAAGCGACAACATCAATATGAACTGAACCACAGCTGGAAGTCCTGCGACTCCAAGCATCCAACGCCACGTTCCAGGAGCTTTCGTGAAGGCCAGATTGATGAGGTATGACAGGAATTGTCCTCCTGTAATCAACATACCGTTTGTGCTAACAAGAGCTCCTCTGATTCTATGAGGAGAAGCTTCCGAGATGTAAAGGGGTGCGGTCATGGAAGCCATTCCGACTCCCACACCAACTATAATTCTTCCAATGATGATCACCCACGGAGCTGGAGCAACAGCCATAACTATTGCACCCACGAAGAACACCACGTCCGCGATCAGGATTGATTTTTTCCGGCCAAGGGCATCGTTCATCCATCCACCAAATGCAGCCCCAATGATGGCGCCTGCAACTGCCATACTCACTATGGTCTCCTGCAGCCATGTTTTCCTGTCAACTTCGCGAAAGTCCTCACGAATGTATAGTAATGCCCCGGAGATTACACCTACAGCGCCACACCAATAACAACACATACAATTAGTGCATAGACATTTTTCCTTTGAATGAATTCATTGTTGGTATAAATATAATTGAGATTTTAATTACCTGTATCGTAACCGAAAAGGAGGCCTCCAATGCCGGCAGAGAGCGCGAGACGCATAATGTAAGGCGTCTTCCATGTTGTCCTCCAGCACTCTGTGAACTCTGTTTTACTAGAAGGGTGGGCTCCCCCCTCCACCATTTTCTTCTTCTTCTTCTTCGTCTTCTTCCAAGCAACTCAGTGCTCGCTGAAAATTAATGCAACAAGCAACCAATGCATGCATGCAGTGGTTCAGTTTCTGTATTTGAAATTACAAATATCAATCAATCACTTGCTAATCCTATTAACATGGCGGTACTTCTTCTTGATATATAGGCATTGGAAGACGAATTTAGTTGCTAGGGAAATGGATAAAGACTCATTGACCATCATACTGTCAGCCTTAGTTACAAAACAATCCTAAATTAAGGCCTCCACACGCATTTTCTTATCTGTCTTCAGTTTTTACATCACAAAAATAGCTGTTCAATCTCAACATGAAGAACTAATTTCGATTTGACACGAAAATGGAAATAAATACATTAGCATGCCAATTTTCCACCATATAACTATATACATGAATGTATCTCCACATACATAATACATATAACATATGATATGTGTCTTACCAAGTGACTATTTAACTTTGTTGTTGTTGGTGTTGGTGTTGTTGAGCTCCTGTTTCCTCCGGTCTCTGACCGCTCCGTAGAAGCACCTTTGAAGCTGCTTCTTTAAAGATTGCTGATGTTAAAAAATTACCAAAGAGATTGCTGGTGTTAAAAGTCCTAATTTGGAAGAAGAAGGTTTGGGGGTCCTTGTAATGTTTATATACTATACCTAGTTTTGACAATGTGGAATTCTCTAGGCTCAACACTTTTCTCTCCAACGCCTCACTCTCTCTGTTTTCTTACATGCCCTCAAATGTCGCCAATTACTGACCACTATATAGTGCATTGACCGATTTCTGTTGAGACCCATGTCGCCCATTAGCCATGCAACAAGTTTATTCAATTTGTATTTATCATTCCTAGTATTTCTTTACTATTTTTAGACATTCATGAGTAGAGCATATTTCCAAATACAATTTCTTCTCAACTGTACATGTGATGTGATGTCAAACTTTTATATAAAATCTTCAACTTTCTCATTTTCAAGGATTGGATTAAGGTCCACTAAACTCACATATAATTCCCCTAAATATGGTCAACTTATAAAAATATTTAGGCTGATCCCAAATTATTCAAACAAGATAGAACTGGACAGGATTCGAAAAAATAGAAAAATAATAAAAATCATGTCAAGAATGGGATTCGAACCCATGCCCTTTCGGACCAGTACCTGAAACTGGCGCCTTAGACCAACTCGGCCATCTTGACCTTGTTGTGGATCCCTCCAACAAACACATTCAAATACCGCATGGAATCGCATCTAGCAGTCGCTTGGCAGGATATATAGGCCCATCCCATGCCATGTAGTAGGTACTAACATAGTCGAAAGCCTGCCTGCCTTTCAATATTGTCTATTTATTATTAAACATATTATTCTTCCAGCTCCACAAAGTTCCATCGACCAAAAAAATTGAAATGTTTGTTTAACTTCTTTAACCCTTAGTTGAACGTGTCGACATACATACACCAATCAAGTTCTTCATCATGCTCATCTTCCATCTTTTCTTTTTCCCGCCTTATAGCTTATATCATATTTAGTAGTGGAAAATACTTTCCTTCTTACCATATAAGTATAAACTCCTACATTTCTGTCAATAACAGTGTAAAATGTGAAAGCTTACAAAATTGATATCATAAAGTATTTGAACATAAGATCAATAGTCTACAAGTCAATATTATTTTTCTACTAGGCTAGCCCTATTGGCCTTTAATAGATATCTTTGACAAATAAAAAAGATGTATTTCGAACAACTTTTGGCAGAAGCCGTAATGATTTTTCCTGCTGGCAATGGTCCACTCTAGGCCCACCTTGTCTAATCATGGTCATGCATCTTTGGGTTCATATTTAGATCTGAGTTGTATGAGCTTGAGCTGGGGCCTATATGTGGACTGGGTCGACATGTATACTTCATGATTGTGCCGCATGCAATGCAATTTGGCCGGCCCATCATGACCCAAATGATAAAGCCCAAGCTGGAATAAGGTTTGGGCAACCCAGAATGAGCCTTGACGTAACTTATAAGTTTTTTTTTTTTTTTTTTTAAAAAAAGAAGGAGAATTCATTCATAAAACCGATAAATCTTGTGAAAAACACGATCGCCTGCCAGTGGAAGGCTTTCTGCGTTCAGTCAATCTACGCAGAGTGAATCGGTCCCACAAACGTACAAAGAGCGACATGATATAGCCTCGTTAAAACCTTCAGGGTGTGTTTGGTAGGCTTCACTGGATTGGACTATCTTAAATAGTACTTGAAACCTATGTTTGTTAAGATAGGGGACTAATTTAAATGAGATTATATAGTCCAACAGTGAAAAATCTCCTTCACTCGCTGTTCCAATTTAGCGAGCTTGAAAAGCGGCTCGCAATATAACACCCACGCTATATTGAACTCGCGAGTCCGAACTAAACCTTCGCATTGTCATCGCCCAACCTCACTGTCACCACCACCAACCCTATCGACAGCAACAACAATACCCAATTGAACACCCAATCAATTGACCCAGAGAGCCCTTTTTATCTGCTCTGATTCCTCATGGGGTTACCTAATTTCTGCAACCATACAAACCCAGATCACTGGCTTACCAAGATCGAAGAGGATGTGCGGCATGCCTGGGAGAACACCTTTGCTGAAGCCTCTGTTTGAAGCTTTTCTGGGGGGGGAGAGAGAGAGAGAGAGAGAGAGAGGCAAGAATGAATCTATTAATTCTAGGGAGCAAGAGAAGATGGCTTCAGTGGGGGAGGGGAATCGCAACAGGCATTGATGATTTGATCCATAGGAGGCAAAACCTCTGTTTTTTCTCTCCGTCTTCCAATGCAATGAACCTAATTATCTTAAACAAAACAAAAAATAGAGAGGGAAAAAAAAAGATAAAAAGAAAGTAAAAAGAATGGGGAGGTTGAGTTGGGTCTCCATCTGAAGAGTTCTTTTGTTTAAGATAATTTTAGCTTTTAAAAAAATTCAGAAATTTTTTTTTAAAATTATTGTTTTAAATTTAAATATTACAATAAATATTTTTTAGTATGACGACACATCACCAAACATAGGTCTTCGCTATTTTTACAATCCAGCTTCTTAGTCCGACACAGCACCAAACGTAGGTCAGTACTTAATCCAGTTTAGTCCAATCCGAGCTAATCCAAGACAGTCCTAGGATTTAGTCCAGTCCATGACAGTCCGCCGTACCAAACGACCCCTCATAGGACAATAATCTAAAGGAGGAAAGAGTACTATACATGTTATGAACTAACAAGAGAGTCTAATTCACACTTTGGACCATTACAATAAAAGAACAAGTCAAAAACAAAACCTAACACAAAACTTCTGACGAGAACCACAATTAGAGACCAACACAGTGGACCCACGTAAGAGTACTGTAAAAACCCTAAATAGTAAACCCACAAGAGACGACTGCAGAACATCCCAATTGACGTAACTTATAAGTTATAAGGCATACCTTGACCAAGTAAATACTATAATTAAGATTACAAATCATGGTAATAAAAAGTCTTTAACTTGACGTGATGGCTTTCTTGGTTTCCAAATAAAAAGGCAGACCAATGGCATTGGAGTTGTTAAGTTCAGCTTAGCTATAAGATAGGGTCTTCCATTAGCTAGTCATGATCTCACCGACTACGCGAAAGAAAGATGGAGAGACATGCATGCATCAGTCATCATTCATCATTGTCATTGACATATACATATACAAGTTACCACCCCCCTCCCTTCCCTTGTGTTTCCTTTTCCAACTCTTATTTATAAAAGGCTTATAATTCCAAGAATGGGTAAGTTTTCACATTTTACACTGTTATTAACAGGAATGTAGAAGTTTATACTTACCTTGTAAGGAGGAAAGTATTTTCCACTACTAAATATGATATAAGTTATAAGACAGGAAAAAGAAAAGATGGAAGATGAGCATGATAAAGAACTTGATTGGTGTATGTATGTCGACACGTTCAACTTAGGGTTAAAGAAGTTAAACAAACATTTCAATTTTTTTGGTCGATGGAACTTTGTGGAGCTGGAAGAATAATATGTTTAATAATAAATAGACAATATTGAAAGGCAGGCAGGCTTTCAACTATGTTATTACCTACTACATGGCATGGCCCAAAAATATGATTTTAGAGATTAAAAAAAATTGTTTGAGAGTACATTGAAGAGAACATATATCAGAGGACTAAAGAGACTTGTATTGCTTGACTCAAGAAGATTCAACATTCTTGCTTTGCTTTTCCTTTGAAGAAAATGGCTTGGGTCTAAAGCCTTTCTGAAGCAACTTCTCAACCTCCTCAAATTGCATCCCTTTGGTTTCAGGAACCAGCAAGTAAATGGCTACAAGTCCAAAGACAGAAATGCCAGCAAAGAGGAGGAAGGTGCCAGCAGAACCCAGAGCATGAGTCAGGGTCAAGAAGGTCTCACTCACAATGAGATTGGCACTCCAATTTGCAACTGCAGCCATTCCTCCACATGTGCCTCTGTATCTCAGTGGGTATATTTCTGAGTTGACAATCCAGGGTACAGTTCCCATTCCTGGTGCATAGATAATGATATACAATCCCAATAGAATCACTGCAAAGAACCCAACTTTGCTTGGACAACCGTTGCTGTACCATACACGATGTTCTTGGCGACACGAACTCCTGATATCATCGTTAAGAGCCAAGCAAGCTCCCGGGGCATACTGACAATTGCAACAAGGGAAAAGCAATCAGAATTTATTAGATCATAAGTATCTGACAAGGCAACTTGAGAAGAAGGCCAAAGTAAATGAGGTGAACTTACATTGACTTTGTTAGCACAGAAACCACAGTCTGCTTTCAAACATGTCATGCAGTTCCATGATCCAGGATTAGAAGCAGACCCATAAGCTGAACATGTAGAGTTTTTACCAAAGTGAGTGGATTCCAAGTTACTAATATGTGGAGCATGAGATGCTGCCTGGAAAAACACTCCAGATAACACCACCAGGCAAGTGATAATCCCAATCATAGAAACAATCATCAGCCTTCTCCTCCCATATCTATCCACAAAGCACATGCTGATAACGGTGCCAACCACGTTGAGGCCAGAAGTGATAAGAGAGAGTGCTAAAGCCGTCTGGTTCGATGCAAATCCAGCAAACTGAACGATTGTTGGGCTGTAATACATAACTGTATTAATACCCACAAATTGCTGAGCCACTTGAACAGTAATGCCTGCGTACAGTCCTCTTCGAACCACAGGGTTGCTCAAAGCACCCTTTACTTTTGTTATCATGCCATCCCCAGCATCTCCTTCCTCAGCCTTTTCAGCTTGGACAGATTCATGCAAGGCTTTCATTTCGGCCTCAACCTCTTCGGCAGGATAAATTTTCTCTAAGATGGCCCTCGCCTCATCTCCCTTATTCTGTTTAACACAAACAAAACAAAACTGAGTATGGCAGTATACACATAATCAAGTAATTATGTATGAAAAGTAAAAAACTAATGCTACAATCAGACCAATCTCAATCAAGAAGAAAGATCTAAGTTTAGCGAGTTTGTTTGCCTTATGTCAACCTTAAAACATATTTAAGATATTTCAATATGCTTGAATAACTATGACAATGATCATGCACATAATATAGTTAAGATGAGAGTTTGATAAATGGTCACCTGTCTGTAGAGCCATCGGGGAGACTCTGGAAGTGACAACATCAGTACAAATTGAACCAAAGCAGGAACTCCTGCTACACCAAACATCCAGCGCCAGGTTCCAGGAGCCTGAAGCAAATTAATTTCACAACAATTAATTAAGTTGAAATTGATATAATTGATTTCTTATTGTTCAAAATTGTTGTCTTTGTGACATATCCAATTGAACTGAAGCTTCAAATGTAATAGGTACCCTGGTGAAGGCGAGATTGATGAGGTAGGACAAGAATTGTCCTCCTGTAATTAGAAAACCATTTGTACTGACTAGAGCTCCTCTGATTCTAGCAGGAGAGGCTTCTGATATGTAGAGCGGTGAGGTCATGGAAGCCATTCCAACTCCCAAGCCAACCAGAATTCTCCCAATTATGATCACCCACGGAGCTGGAGCGACAGCCATAACTATTGCACCAATGAAGAACACAAAGTCTGCAGCTAGAATTGACTTCTTCCGGCCAAAGGCGTCGTTCATCCATCCACCAATTGCAGCACCAAAGATGGCCCCTGCAATAGCCATACTCACTATGGTTTCCTACAAATTAATGTCAATGAACAATACCACAAAGTTAGCTGAGACATACATAAAATATGAGCTTAATCAATTACACTGATTAACATGAACAAAACAGTGGAAATGTTATAACTCACCTGCAGCCATGTTTTCTTGTCAACCTCGGGAAAGTCCTCACGAATGTATAGTAAAGCCCCAGAAATCACACCTACAGTACTCCAACAACACAGATAGAATTAGAAAATAGTTACATGGATCCTGCGTAGAATTTTGTCCTTTGAATATGAACTAAATTAATTGTTGGTTTGGATAATTGTGGTTTTAGAAGAGATTTAAGTAAGGAAGCACCTGTATCGTATCCGAAAAGGAGGCCTCCAATGCCAGCAGAGAGAGCAAGACGCATAATGTAAGGCGTCTTCCATGTTGTCCTCCAACACTCTGTGAACTCTGTCTTCCTAGCGGGCGGGTGTCCTCCCTCCATATCATGCACTATTTCTTCCAAGTAAACTCACTCTAACCCTGAAATTAAAAAATCAACTGCTATCAATCTTTTGAATTTTGAGGCAGCCAATTCACATTGCACCCAATACCATAAATAAAAGAAAATAAAGAAAAATATATGTTCTTTATGGGCAAACAATTCAAATGAATTCAATCTCAAAATTAAAAAATTAATGACAAATCAAATCAAATCCTTTGTTATGATAAAAAAAAGAAGAAGGTATAAAGTCCTAATCCCATATCAAAACGTAGAGGGAAATTATGAATTTGATAATCTTCTTCTTTTAAAACACCTTCCTACTGCAAGAAAGATTGGTTCCAAAACACATGCATATATGAAAGAAGCCATGGTTCGCCATTCTTTGGTTGTTTACCTTCCTTCTTCTACCATTGGACCCTTACCCCAGAGAAAGAAAAACCATACGAACAAGAGCAATGCTGTAAAACAAAAACCATTACCTTGCTATGCCTTATGGATTGAAGCTCTTCCCTTCTGTTCTTCTGCCGCCTAGTTTTAGATTAGAGTTGGGTTTTTTCTGTACTTTGAATTTTGATGATGATGATGGTCAACTTTTATCTAATTATGTAAAATATTTTTGTGAGGGATGGGTGATATATATATATTTATTATGATTGATTTTGAAATATAAAAGCGTAACTGTTTCCTCTTTATTAATTAAATTGCTGAGAGTTTCTGTAGAAGTAGAACAGAGACTACATTTAAAGAGGAGAGACCACCCGTGGTGTTTGAGTGCGTGAGTGAGTGAAATTAGTTGCAGAAAAGGATTCTACTGGATAAAGGAAGAAAACGGTCAACACAAACCCAATGACAAAACACAACCAATGACAAAATCAGATTTGTTTGCATTTAATCTATCAACGTAATCTTAGGCGGTTTTGTCGTTTTCTTCTTCTTTTTTTCTCTTGGTTGCATTACAGGTATCTTCTGTTCTTTTGCAGACGGAATTTTTTTGAAAAATCTTTGGCCTTTGGAAACCCAATAAACAAAGATTATATTTGCAAAAAACCCACTCAAACAAAACTCATGCAACGTTCCCCTGCTTCACTAAAACCATGTGCGCGAGCGCTACAGCCTACAGGATATTTTGAAGAAACAAGATAGGCTAGGCTGATGCTTGAACACGAAACTAGTAATAAATCTTACCTCTATGCTGATGATCTTAGGTTGAAGAAACAGATGTCTTATCTTTCTATGGTTGCTAATTACCCAAAACACTATTAAATATACAGCATCCCTGATTTCGATTTAATTTCAGAATGGAAATGGAAATAACATTAGCATTGGCAACAAGGATAAAACAAATTAAAATATTTCACCCTATATGGTAATGCGTGCTCGTGAAGTAGACCTTCCTATCGTAGTATCTAACGTATTAGTGCACGTTTCTATTGTTGAATTTAGAACACAAATAGAAACCATGTTCCTAAGATTGGATAGGATTCACACCCAAGATTGAATTGTAATGGATAACATTACATCGGAGAGAAAAATCACTTATTTCAATGATTTGTTTGGTGCTACACATAATTAAGCGGGATTTTATGTATCAAGAAATATTAGGAATCAGAACAAAGATTAGGAGTAATGACTGATTTCAATCTTATCTAGATGCAGTCAAATTAGGTTATCAAGAAATGTTAGACTCATTCACTCTCTGTTTTCTTACGTGCACTTAAATTCTGCCAATTAGATAATACATTGAATCACGCAATTCCTCCATGGCTACAAGCCAAGGTAACAAAAATTTACAAACCATTACACAAGACATTATTATGAAATCCACCACACTTACTATGAACAATTTATTTTTCTTGTATGTAAATATTAATAGAACATTTACATACATGATCATTCAATTCGAATTCCTGGTTTTTCACATGTTTTCACATGTCCTATTATAATTATTATCTATCACAATATGACAATTAATACTACCGTATTATACTATAATTTCTCGATTTGGCCTCGAATTGGGCCTCACTCTGTACTTTCCCATTCAACCCTAGGTCATCCGCAAATCCCCTTTATCTTGGCCCATGCATTGATAGTTTCTTTATAACTGTTTTACCGTTACTGTTTTCACGTTGGAAGTGAATTTCTTAGCTAGACGAAAAACCCCTCACATCTTTGAACATATTCCGAAATTACCTTTGATATCGCCCTCATCCCCCTCATTTGTCCGATGTGTGCTTCTGACGCTCCCTGTGCACTTTTATCCTCTCACCTCTCTCCGCTGGCCCTTCCCCCTCCTATCACCGCCGTTTGCCACCGATCTCCACCGTTGATTACCCTTCATCACAACACCCACGGTCTCTCTCTCTCTCTCTCTCTCTCTCTCTCTCTCTCTTTTGAAACCTTGTAAATTTGAGATTTGTATTCCTTACGAGTTACGGCTCTTTTCGATCTCCAAATTTCGATTTGTTTATTTTTGAAATGTTCGATATCATTGTCATCGTTATCGTTTGTTTTGTTGTGCTTATTGGGTAGATAATGAAAAATGTTTGAATGGATCGGGTTGTGGCAGGTTTGGACACGTCCAAGCTATTGATCCATTATTGACCCCGCAATCTGGTAATTTGTGGATTTAAAATTCCTAATTTCTCTGTTTCATGCATATTAATACCAAGAAACATAATGTTTACGTCTACAAGTTATTATTTTCAATAGGATCGGGATTGCTCGGCGAATATGACGACGAGTGAATGTTACTGGGTTGGTTTGTTAGCCTGCCCCAGTATGGCATTCATTTGGGTAAAAGCCATGATTTTTTTTCCCTCTGACTTTTTAGCTATATTTGAGAATTAAAGAGTCTGAGTTACAGTGACCATGTTGTTTTTTAAAATTGTGTACTCTTATTTTCACCCCTAAAAAGGAAAACTATGTAAGCTTATCCCCCCCTTTGGAACAGTCCACCAACTTCTCAGAGCTTGGCGTTGTTTTTGGTGATTAGCAATTTATTGTTATTGCTTAGCAATTTGAGACATGTGGGGCTTTTTAAAATGGAAGTGTGAATAAGGATGATTCAGTTTAGCTCTTTCTCAGGGAGTAGTTGATCAATCTGGTTTTAATTAGCATCCCCTTTTATTTTCTTGACTTGGAAGACTAGCATAAAGTAGTTTACTTCACGAGTTAGGTTCTTTTAGTGATTAATGGTGAGGTTTGCAATATAAAGTTTATATTCTGAATAATGCAGCCATGTGACCTTTGACACGATAATGTTTAACATTTGAGACTTTAAGAAATCTCAAATTTCATGTTGTTTCAGCATCATTGTCTCATGGTGCAATCTCTTACAAGAATAACTGAATTAGCTAATCATCATTGCCTCTGATTTCTAGGTTTCAGCCTTAAAGCACTGAGTGGGAGGGAAAGCTGGAGTCGGAGGAGGCCAAAATTACGGTCAAAGAAGGCATTGAGGTATTACATATAGCCCATGCGAGGGTAAAATGTTCTGGAGCATGCATACATGTGTAGACTGCAAGCACAAAGGCAGTTGCATACCGATCTCTCTCTCTCTCTCTCTCTCTCTCTCTCTCTCTCTCTCTCTCTCTCTCTCTCTCATGTTTAAATTATTTTGCTTTTACACCTTATGCTTTGGTTCCCAGTCCCCTAGAGAAAATAATAGTTGTAACAATCTTGACAGGGGAATAATTTGCCTTTAACATTTCACATCCAATTCATGATTAGAAGTCTGTAATACGTGATGCTTTCTTGATGCTGCAGGGTTTGGCACTTTTTTTATGTAGGGCTAGATTGTAATTTGAAATGGAGAAAGCTATCCAGATAGATTTACATCTGTAGAAGGAATCTAAGAGGAGGCAGGGAGGGTACTATCTTTAATCCTACCTTAGCTTTGTAAGGTAGGTAGCCTCAAATTCTGTTATTGCTGGAAAGCTTTTTTGCTTTATATACCTTCCCTGCCTTACACATTTCCTCAGGCAACTGTTTTATTTTTGTACAGAGAATCATTTCTGCAGTTTGAACGGGGTAAAGTAGATATTTTGTAGGTTATTAGTCGCTTGAAGATCCATCCAGGCTACTCACTATTAATATGGTCCATTAGCTCAACAAATCTGTACACTTTGGGCAATGGCTTTTTATTCGGAGGAGGAAAAGACTGAGGATTATCTGTTCAAGATTGTTTTAATTGGTGATTCAGCGGTCGGAAAATCTAATTTGCTTGCAAGATTTGCTAGAGATGAGTTCTACCCAAATTCAAAGTCAACTATAGGAGTAGAGTTCCAAACCCAAAAGATGGATATCAATGGTAAAGAAATCAAAGCACAGATCTGGGATACAGCTGGTCAAGAGCGGTTCAGGGCTGTTACATCCGCATATTATAGAGGTGCTGTTGGAGCTCTTTTGGTGTATGATATCAGTAGACGCCAGACATTTGATAGCATTGGCAGATGGCTTAATGAACTCCACAGTAAGTCATTCGACAGTGTCCCTTGTTTTTCACTTAATAGCTTTCTCCCAATACATATTTCTTCTGGTTCTCCACAGTAAGTTCTTATCAACATAATGCAATACTTAGTTTGCCTTCTAGGTAACCTTAATTGGGAATCCCACATGCCAACAGATGATTTGTATGAACTATTAGCCTTTAAAATCTTAGATACATTGAGGAAATGGTGGTGATGCTTTATGCCCTAGGGCTTTGCATAGAGAAGGTGTGAGTATCCTTAAAAAAATTGGATGATGAATGTTTCATCCTCACCGTGTATATCTGCTGGGAATGTCTTATTGTACACGCTCAAACTATATTTTAATGGTTCACTTTTACATTCTTCGCCAAATACTCTTTAGTGGACTATTTTGAATGAGGTAATGGCTATTAGTTGTGAATACAATATCCCTGTCAATTTGTTATTCCTGTACCCCTGTGGCTTCAAAAGATTCCTAGCATTTATCCTTAATTAATGTGATGGACTGAGGATTGATCAGGTGGATATACTGTTGAACAGCTCACTCCGACATGAATGTAGTTACAATACTTATTGGTAACAAGTCTGATCTCAAGGATGCCAGGGAGGTACCTACTTCTGAAGGCAAGGCGTTGGCAGAAGCACAGGGTTTGTTTTTCATGGAAACATCTGCTCTTGATTCATCCAACGTTGTCGCCGCCTTTCAGATGGTTGTGAAAGAGATCTACAACATACTAAGCCGAAAAGTTATGATATCTCAGGAGCTCAAGAAACAGGACCCTAGCTGGGTGGGGAATGGGAAGACGGTAGTTTTACAGGGAGATGGGAACCAAGAAGACGCAGCTGCTGAGCCTAAAAAAGGTGGGTGCTGCTCATCTTAGGGATACACAACACATGAGGGTCTGGACGGATTTTTTTGGCGGGTCCCAAGTAGCCTCTTTTAATTTTCAATTCAAGTTCCTTGCCTTCCTTCTTCTCCCTGTGATCTAATTTCTTGAATTTGTTTAAATGTTCATTCAAGAAACATGTTTTCACTCAATCTGGTTGAAGAAAAGAAAATTGAGGTAGAAGATGTAAATGACCCGAAAGGTGGATTAGAAAGCTTATACAATGTTCAAAATTCAGTAATTTATGCACTGCACTTCTCAGCCATTTTCTTTGTTTTCATTTATTGGTTCCTTATTTTTAATACAATATATGAACTCGTTCATCTGCCTTTTACTTTTCTAGGTTTGTTATCTTATTTTCCTTTTCTTGTGATTTCTTGGAAGAACTTTCAGTCAGTGGACTGGTGTGCAGAGGGGCTAAGTTTATGTGATTTGACTCTCATATGCCTTTCTTACTCTGGTCAATTTCATGTACTGCATTGGTGAAGATGACGATGCATATATTTCTCTGGATAATTGCCTATAACTTATAAGAGCCACAATTGATCAACAAATGAAAATAAGAGCTGCTAGCAAAACTCAATGAGCTTTGGAGGACTTGGAAAAATCAGTCCCCATCCCAACCCATTTTCCCAAACAGAAAATGAGAAAATTTGCCTCGTGGTTAATTAGATGGATGAAATAATTAGGATGACAAAAATGCCCCCAAATTATGACGTGGCAATATTTTTATTGCCTCCTATCCTACTACCTCCGAACGCCCACAACACCATTTCACTCTTTACACGGAGAGAGCGCGAATTGAAGGATCAGGTTTGTGTCTTTTTGACTGCGAAATCGATTTGGGAATTAGGGCTCGGCCCATAAAAAAAAATTGAAAATCATGGGGCGGCTGTTTATAGAGACGCTGAGTGGGCCAAGGATCTTCAAGTGCAGGTATTGCAAGGTGGACTCTGCTTCCCGCGACGACGTCGTTTCCAAGGAGTTTCAGGGCCGTTATGGCAGAGCCTATCTCTTCAGGAATGTGTAAGCCATCCAATTCGACCCTCATTTCCTGTACCACTTCGTGGTTCTCGCTTTGGTTCGAATTGGATTACATTGATAACATTGCTAATTTTGGTGGAAGCATAAATGTTATTTCATTATTTCAAAATAATGGCCCAGTAAAATCTTGTGCGTAAAAATGTTGACTTGATGTTGAGTCTTACCGATGTGTTTATGCTATGATATGATTTGGGTTTGTTACTTGTTCTGATCGTTGAGCATTCTTTTTTCAGGGTAAATATATCTCTTGGGCCTATTGAAGAGAGGCAACTCATTAGCGGATTGCATACAGTGAACGACGTATATTGTAGCTCTTGCCAGCAAATTCTGGGCTGGAAATATGTGAGTTCTAAAGCCTGTTGTGATTTTTAATTTAGGTTCCATGTTTATGCATGATCCGCGATCCATTTTCTAAGACAACTTAATGGAAGGATTCACAAGCTTGTCTACTTAAATCTAATGTAATATGAAAATGCTATTCTCTTCAGCACTCTCACATCGAGTGGGTCTTGCTAAATTGGCATCTTTGGCTGTCGTGATGATGCTACACATGGACCTTGTTCATGCTCCGCTTAAATGATTAAGCATGGATTTTAAACTGATCAGCGGCTGTTAAACTTGTAGGATCCTGCTATGAAGTAATCATTTATAAAAAAAAAACCTTGCAATAACAGCTTTTTTGATCAATTTAGTGGTGGCTGCTTCTCCTTGTGTTGTGTGATTACTAATTTCATTAATGGGGTGTGGTCTAGATTTTAGACTAGTGGTGGACTCAAGGGGGATGGTCTATTTTTATGATGTGCTTAATTAGAGTAGCCCCATCTATTTCAAACTTCACTTTAGATTTCAGTTTATTTTCCGGTACTCTCTGATCATGTGGTCCAATTTTATGTTTGGAAATCTCTTAGCCACTTATGAAGATTATAGTGTGCAAGTTCTGGTTTAAACTAACTGCTTTTGATTTTCATAATCCTAGGACAAGGCTTATGAGCCAAGCCAAAAGTATAAAGAAGGAATGTACATCCTGGAGAGGGAACGGATGCTGAAGGAGGGTTGGTGATGCTTGGACAGGAAACATTTGCGAGAATAGACCAAAAGCCATCTCTTTGCAATACTATACACTTTCTGTAAGTAAACAGTGTTCATCCAGATTGCAGCTGGTGCAACTTTAGGATAAGACCTTTTTGATTCTGAGCACCAAACGGCAATAATAGTGTTCTGTTTATTGGATTTCTTGTGTCTTTGAAATAGCTTCATCAAAAGATTATGGAATTGTGTCATGGTTTGGCACATGTGGTGGTTTCATGTTAATGCTTGCTTTCTGTAAAAGACAAAGTAAGCGGCCGTCATGAAATGATTATGGAATTGTGTCATGGTTTGGCACATCATGTGGTTTCATGTTAATGCTTGCTTTCTGTAAAAGAGACAGGAAGCGGCCGATAATCTTGAGATGAAATAAAGTTGAAGGCTAAAATTCTTATTGATTTTTTTTGGTCGATCAATATTTTTATTGATTGATCCTATACATCAACCAATACACTTGTTTCACCATCTGAAATAAATGGTTATGTTGTATCAGTAACTGCATTTTTGGTGCTGTCTTCCTGAGCTAAGCTTTTTGAAGGTGATTTGAAAGCTCGAAGAGGCGATAGCTTGAAATGGCGTTATATGTGGCCTGTTAAGACATTGAAAGTAACCCAATGAAGAGAATTGTTGGATCAGAAACCAAGCAGTTCCTAGTCCTAAATTCCTAATCTAATAGAGTGAAAATGATATATCTTCTTCACACGGTAATTTTTTGTTGTTCTTTGTTGGAGGAAAAAACCTACCGTTGGTGAGAGTAATTTAAAACCTCGAATCGAACGGAATCAAATTGCTGGACAATTGTCAAATGCGGACCATGACCATTGCGATTTGAATTAACAACCAATTAAACGTGACACATTTGCCAACTGGGGTCCACCGTCCACAGCCTTGACAATAAAATGTGGCAAAAATTGTTTGTTTTTCTCAAAATAAAATCAAAATAAGCAGAACCCTTTAAACCCTTGTCTCTCTCCCCGGCCTTCTCTCCCGACCAAAGTAGATGTTAGCTATTTCAAGAATGAAGGCCCTCATCTCCGCCACAACGTTCTCAACCTACTCTGTTCCTCACATCTCCAAGACCACACCTTTGGCCCTTTCATCTTTAGCCTCTAAGTCCTTTTCATTCAACCCACCAACCCTTTTCCAGAACCCCAATCTTCTCCTCCCAAAACCCAATCTTTTTTTGCCCAAAACCTGCATTTCTTCAGTTCAGAACCGATGTATGCAAATGGAGACGGCTTCTCGCCAACGATCCGGTGAGATTCACGTGATCGTCGGCCCAATGTTCGCCGGCAAGACCACGACGCTTCTTCGTAAAGTTCAATCCGAGAGAGGCGATGGCAGGTTTGACTCTCCACTGATTTTGTTTTGTTTTGTTTTTGTTTTTTTTGAAGTCTGGAATTTTAAGTGACTCTCCATTTTTTGGTGGATCATGGATGTTACTGTTTTGTGCCGAAGATAAATCACTAATTGACTATTGAAGTGGCTATTAAGATTTTGAATGTTCGGATATTTGTAGTACATGAAATTTTGAAGTTCTTCAGTTTTATACTTCATGCGAGTTGTTTCTTTAATGCCAAGCCGAATCATTGGGTTTAATATGGAATTGGGCTTACTTTCTTTGTTGAATTTTAAAAGGTTTGCATGCGTATGTGCATCTTATATGTACAGTTATAGTTACATATTACATACTAGTGTGGAACTTGTTATTTACACTGACTGATGAGTGATGGTGCTTATGTTACCTAGGGTCTGAATGTCCACGTGTAGATTGATTGATTGATTTATGTAGGACTAGTGATGTTAATTGTTGCCTTTTTCTGAAACTGAGAATTAAGCAGCTAATTTGGAGCATGTATGCCAAGTTTATGGAAATTCTTTTCCATTGACATACATGTGATTCGGGTGAACTTTCAGTTTCTGTGTCATCATTGTTCAATAGTTGACTTTTACCAATTTATTGGATCCATTGATTGAGTACATAAATCACCAGTAAGAAATTCCAGCTTTCAGGTCAAGCCCCAAAAGCACATCCCAGTGGATAAAACACTGAAGGGACTCTGCTATTCAGGAAGATTGGCAGAAGCCGTTGGGCTGTTGTGCCATACAGGGTTACAGGTAGACCCAGACACCTATGCTCTTCTATTGCAAGAATGTATATTTAGGAAAGAGTATAAGAAGGGGAAAATAATTCATGCACAAATGATCGTTGTGGGGTTTGTTCTCAATGAATATTTGAAGACCAAGTTGTTGATCTTGTATGCAAAATCAGGAAATTTAGGAACTGCCCACATTTTGCTTGATAAGTTGCTTGAGAAAAGCTTGGTTTCATGGAATGCAATAATTGCAGGGTATGTGCAAAAGGGACTGGAAGATGTGGGATTGAGTCTTTATTACAAGATGAGACATAGTGGTTTGATCCCAGACCAATATACCTTTGCATCAGTGTTCAGGGCGTGTGCCTCTTTAGCAACACTGGAGCATGGCAAGCAAGCCCATGGTATCATGATAAAGTGCCAAATTGGAGAAAATGTTGTAGTCAATAGTGCCCTCATGGATATGTACTTCAAATGTAGTGATTTATGTGATGGGCAAAGGGTATTTGATACATGTCAAAATAGGAATGCCATTACCTGGACTGCTTTGATATCCGGTTATGGTCAGCATGGAAGAGTTGTAGAGGTCTTAGATTTTTTTCATAGGATGAAGAGTGAAGGTTTCAGACCAAATTATGTTACTTTTATCTCAGTTCTTTCTGCTTGTAGTCATGGAGGTTTAGTTGATGAGGCTTGGGAATATTTTTCTTCAATGACAAGAGACTATGGAATTCACCCAAGAGCACAGCATTATGCTGCCTTGGTTGACCTTTTAGGACGTGCTGGGCAGTTAGAAGAGGCCTATGAGTTTGTTTCGAACTCACCTTGTAAGGAGCACTCAGTGATGTGGGGTGCTTTTCTTTGGGCTTGTAGAATTCATGGAGACAGAGACTTGTTAAAGCTTGCAGCAAAGAAATACTTCGAATTGGAACCAGAAAATGCTGGAAAGTATGTAGTCTTGTCTAATGCTTATGCCACTTTTGGGTTGTGGGACAATGTTGCTAAGCTTAGGTCTATGATGACGGATTCAGGGATGAGAAAGGAGCCTGCTTATAGCAAAGTAGAGGTTCAAAAAGAGGTCCACTTCTTTCTTAAAGGTGATACATATCACAAACAATCCAAGGAGATTTATGAGATGGTTAAATTGGTTGATTGCTCTCTAAAGGATTCAGGTTATTTTCCTCATTTAAGTGGAAGCTCATTTATGTAATGGAAAAGTGCTTATTTCCTAGGAATGTCTCTCTTTTGCCTGTCTTGTAAAGAACTCGATACATAAGTGCTTCATGCTTGAGATGTCTACTTTGGTCTTGTCTGAAAAACCAATTAAACATGCAGTGATATACTCACAGAAAGTTACCTAATCAGTGTCATAAGTGTGATAGAAATTGCAGTCTTTAGGAAGTTGAAAAGCATGTAAGAGAGAAAATTGTTTATATTCAGTTCATGAGCCCTATGCATGCCAGTAATACATGAAGCTTGCAAGTGTTTTTTCCTTTAGGTTCTTAGTGAGAAGAAGAAAACCGCACAAATGTAGATGATACTTCATAGAATGTATCAACCAAGTTCTTAGTAAATACTTTTCCAAAGCTTCAGCTTGATGACTAGAAGTTGAGAGTTGATGTTTATATACAGTGGTAATACCCGTAGTACTGGACATTAATAACTATCTCTAGGATTGATCTTTACAATCTTGGAGGACTTTCATGATTGTTGGTATGCAGCGCACATCCAAGAGGAGAGTCCATGGGCCAAGTTTTTTCAGGGTCAACTTCCCCATAAGTCATTAATCACAAGATGTAAGCAAAAGAGGTAAAGATATTCACCCTTTCTAGGTTTTTAGTGCTACCTCTGAATGGTGCTTAAATAATGTACATTGAACCTTGTATCCATATACTTCCAAGTTACTGTTAATATTTTCTCGAGATGTAAAGGTTTCTGGTTTGTTTGTAGGCAGAGGGCTAATCTTTTTGAGCTCTTGTTTGAAAATTGTTACATGTCTTACTGGATTCATGCTTATCATTCATTAATTCCTTTGTATAACTCTTTGGCAGAAATGTTGCTATAATTAAATCAAGCAAGGATACAAGATATGGATTAGATTCAATTGTGACGCATGATGGGGTCAAGATGCCGTGTTGGGCGTTAACACATCTATCAGCATTCAAACAAAAGTTGAGCCATGATGCATATGATCAGGTATCGTAGTGCCGGTATTTGATTAGATAGCAATTCTTATATGAAATTATTATAGTTTCACTGTTATCTAGGTGACAAATTGCATAATTTTTCCATGTACAATTTATGTTACTCATAATTACTATGCGGTGGCAGCTAGATGTAATTGGTATTGATGAAGCCCAATTCTTTGACGACCTGTATGATTTCTGTTCTGAAGCCGCTGATCATGATGGTAAAAAAGTAATAGTCGCTGGGCTAGATGGTGACTATTTAAGGTATTATTTCAATTCTCCACGAGTTGAGGTTCTCAAGCTCATTCTTTGACTTTGCAATGAGCAGTTCTTGCCTGTTCCTCGGAAATATTATTCCCTTTTGATTTGATGATCAATTCAAAAATTGATGGCAGGAGGAGCTTTGGTTCTGTGCTAGATATAATTCCTCTTGCTGATTCTGTAACCAAGTTAACATCTCGATGTGAACTTTGTGGGAACCGGGCTTTCTTTACATTAAGAAAGACGGAGGAGATGCAGACTGAGCTTATTGGCGGGGCTGAAGTCTACATGCCTGTCTGCCGGCAGCACTATGTTGGTGGACAAGTAGCCATAGAAGCTGCGAGAGTTGTCCTGGAATCCCGAGTTCAGTGCGGTTCATATGCGTAGTAACTTTTGCCAGTTAGTAGGATATATCTGTATTCTGCAACCTCCTTACATGTCTTATTGGAAAGTTTACACTTTGCTGGATGACCCTTTAGACAACATGTTGATAGGGAATGTTACACGGTATCGATCAAGAATGTATATATTCTTTTCACCAACCAAAGAATGTGCGAAAAAAAAAATTGATATCTTTTGCTTCTCCTGTTAATTCGTTTAAACATGATTGCTGGCAATTCATGCTTCAATTATTATTAATTTTTTCCAATACAGAAAATGCCATCACAGATGAATTTATGCCGGTTGAGATAGTTGTTTTGTTTGACACCGCCATAAAATTTTGAGGCATTCGAAAATGAATAAGCCCTAGAGCTGGAAATCTTTCAATCTCTAAATAGTAATTACATAATGACAGACACTCCGAAACCAGTGGGCTGCGTGTGTACTTCTTAAATATATGCGAATATTTAAATTGTATAAACGCGCAACTATACTATTCTAATATATTAAATATGTTTTACATAATAAGTATAGCCGCGCGGCTATACTTCTAGATATATTCGAATGTTTAAATAGTATAGCATAATAATAGAGAACCAGAAATTTTGGACTGTCTGCAGTAAAGTTTGGCCCGAATGTGCTGAACATGTATTTGTGGCCGAAAGTAGTTCAAGCCTAGAGCTAAGCCAGCCCAAAATTGTCCACAAGACCTCGTTACAGCAGTTGAGATGGTAACCGAGGCCCGAAGGGGAGCCTGAGAAACTAGAGCACATGTTCTCTCTCATGACTCGATGGCTTTCGAAGACCTTCCATGTCCCTTCCATGTGCTTGCACCGGTATGTATTACTCTCAAAGTTTGATCTTTCTTTTCTCATTTTTCTATTCAATCCCTTTGACGGTTTTATGGATTTTTATCTTTCTTCTTCCTTAGTTCTTCAAGCTTCAGAAATTTTCAGCCGAAATGGTTCTCAGGTTTCCCGAATCTCTGTAAAAGGGCTCATGGCCAGTTTGCTTATCAGGTTTTTCGATTCTCTGGTTTTCTTATTTGTTTCTTAAAACTCTGAGCTACCCATTTACAGTAATGTTTAGAAGACTACATATTTCAACCCCTCTGACAATAAGGTTACAATCTTTGTTAAAAACCCACTGTTTTGCAATTTTCTCAGCTGGGTATGTTACGGATACCAGTGATAGGGTCTTAAATACTAATGGGTCAGAGTCAGAGAATGAATGGGAGAAGATGCTTAAGCCGTTTGACCTCAATGAACTTAGGAAGTCACTCGTTCAAATCACTCCAATTCAGCTTTGTAAGTTACTTGAACTTCCACTCGATGTGCCCACTTCGATGGAGATATTCGAGTTGGTAGGTGCCCAGAAGGGCTATTGGCATTCTTTTGATGTGTACTATGTGTTAATTGATAAGCTTGGGGCGGCCGGGGAGTTTAAGGTTATAGATAGGTTGTTGATGCAGATTATGGAGGAAGGGATTGTGTTTAGGGAGTCCCTTTTCATTATGATTATGAAGCATTATGGAAGAGCAGGTCTGCCCGGACAAGCAACTAGGCTGCTTTTGGATATGAGAGGTGTTTATTCTTGTGAACCAACTTTCCGATCTTATAATGTTGTATTGGATATACTCGTGGCTGGGAATTGCCCGAAGGTTGCTCCCAATGTCTTCTATGACATGTTGAGTAGGGGTATCTCTCCCAATGTCTACACATTTGGGGTGGTTCTGAAAGCACTTTGTATGGTTAATGAGGTGGATACTGCTTGCTCGCTTCTGAG
This sequence comes from Prunus dulcis, assembly GCF_902201215.1. Taxonomy (NCBI): domain Eukaryota; kingdom Viridiplantae; phylum Streptophyta; class Magnoliopsida; order Rosales; family Rosaceae; genus Prunus; species Prunus dulcis. The sequence continues at coordinate 403,149 of NC_047653.1, read as the reverse complement.
AGACATGACAAAGCATGGGTGTGTGCCAAATTCAGTGGTTTACCAGACTCTTATACATGCACTCTCCAAGAATAATCAAGTGAATGAAGCATTGAGACTTTTGGAGGAAATGTTTTTGATGGGTTGCACACCTGATGTTCAGACTTTCAATGATATTATCCATGCTTTCTGCAAGGTCAATCGGACTCATGAGGCAGCAAGGTTAGTTGATCGGATGCTTCTTCGGGGGTTTACTCCTGATGATGTAACTTATGGTGTTTTAATGCATGGATTATGCAGAACAGGGCAAGTTGAGGAAGCAAGGGCATTGTTGAACAAAGTGCCTAGCCCAAATATTGTGCTTTTTAATACCTTGATAAATGGGTATGTTATGAGTGGACGGTTTGATGAAGCCAAAGTTGTTCTATATGATGGTATGCTAGGTAGTGGCTGTGAACCTGATGTATATGCATTTAACATACTGATTCATGGACTCTGCAAGAAGGGCCGTTTGGGTTCTGCTCGTGAATTGGTCAATGAGATGGAAATTAAGGGTTGCGAGCCCAATGTGATAACTTACACCATATTGATTGATGGGTTCTGCAAGGAGGGCCAACTGGAGGAAGCTGGTGATGTTTTAAATGAGATGTCATACAAGGGATTAAGTCTGAATATTGTGGGATACAATCGTTTAATATCTGCTCTATGCAAGGATGGGAAAGTTCATGAAGCTTTAAAAGTGTTTAGTGAAATCTCAAGCAATGAATGTAAGCCAGACATATTTACATTTAATTCTCTAATATATGGACTGTGCAAGGTTGATAAGATGGAAGAGGCCTTAGGGTTATACCGTGATATGGTACTGGAGGGTGTTATTGCCAACACTGTTACTTACAACACATTAATTAATGCTTTCTTGACTAGAGGTGCGATCCAAGAAGCACTTAAGCTTGTAAATGAAATGTTATTTAGAGGATGCCCTCTTGACAAAATAACCTATAATGGACTAATAAAGGCACTCTGCAAAGCTGGAGCTGTTGAAAAAGCAAGGGGATTGTTTGAAGAAATGATAATGAAGGGACTTCATCCCAATAGTATCTCATGCAATATTTTGATTAATGGTCTGTGTAGAAGTGGCAAAGTATATGATGCACTTGAGTTTTTAAGAGATATGATTCATCGGGGTTTGATGCCAGACATAGTCACTTATAATAGCCTGATAAATGGTCTGTGCAAGTTGGGACGCATTTCGGAAGCTTTGAATCTCTTTGATAGGTTACAAGTTGAAGGGATGTGTCCTGATGTTATTACTTATAACACGTTGATCAGTTGGCATTGCAAAGAGGGCATGATTTATGATGCTTGTTTACTTTTAAATAGAGGTGTGAATAACGGGCTCGTTCCAAATCATTTGACTTGGTATATACTGGTCAGCAACTTATTTAAAGAAAGAGATGAGGAGAATCAGAGCTATATTGTTTAGGGATTGGGAGGAAGCTTGATTGTAGTTTGCTTTAGTGCAAATCATTGCAAATACTAGAATCCCTCTGGTTTTGTTCGGATGTCTGCCCTCTGAGCTTTTATGCTTGTGGTAATTGGAGGTGGATATGGAAGTACTTTATTATGATTTTCTGCCCGGAAATGATACTCCAGATTTTGATTTGAGCACTTTTGAGTCATGTTTGGGTTGGCGCTTAGGGAACAAGCTGGCTGGCTGTCTCATCTCGTCAAGAGTTTTTTGCTGGTTGAAGCTGAACAAATTCACATTATGATGTGAGAGGTAAATGCAATCCTGGCCGACCTAACATGATATACAATATACCTGCATTAACTATTTACTTAGTTTACTTTTGTGTTGATTGAGCTTAAGGTTCATTCTTCATGTATAAATTTTCTAGTACCTATTGCAAATTCGTATTTCATCCATACTTTGACATAAGTGAATTTGTATCATTCGGAAGCATTAGCTTGCATCTGTAATGTTAGGAAGTTTCTAGAGTTACATATTGTAAAGATGCCTTGTGGTGAAAGAGATCATATGCATACTTCTATATTTATATTCTGCTAGGCTGCATACACACACACACGCACACTCATATATAGACATCATTTTTTATAAAATGTCTATGAAAATAATTAGCTTTTTTCTTCCAAGTTCTGAATGCAAATGTGTAAGTAGGAACTTTTACTAATAAATAGTATAATAATGTTTGTTGGGACCCCTGAATTCACAAATCTACAAATCTACAATCCCATGATAGTTGGTACGTTCTAATTATTTATTTCTGCAATGATTGATCACATGGTATGTGTCTTTCCATGAGGCTTTGATTTTTATCATGTTACATGATCAGCTTAAGGAGCTCATTATAATCCCAGGTTTATGCTTACAAGCACTCGGCAGGCAAAATTGAGTGGAGGAGGTGGAAAATAGTAATTCGTCAAAGGATCAAGTTATCAACTTGTCTAAAGGACGAACAGTATTCGTAATTCTTAAGGTTGTTCTCCTTACTCCTCAGACGTTTTGGCTTTCAGTCCACATGATCACTATATGTATGCCATATATTTCAAGGGGAATCCTCATTTGTAATCGATGCAAGTACAATATACAGCTTGTTGTTTGGTACTGGAGGGTTACAGATCCTGATTTGTTTCTTTTACATATTTATGATCTTGGCTGGCAAGTGCTGGTTCCTGATACTTTTATTTGTATTTGTATTTTTTCGGTTACAGGGACCTTTAAAAGTGTCATATAGAAGAGGTTATGGCCATGATCTGATAAACCCAATGCAGCACATTATGGATAATCATTTACCTTGGTGGCACTTGGAATTGTGCAAATTCTAGTCAGAGCTGATCCATGACAACATGTGATTTTCATTTTAAAATCATGATGGTGTTCTTTTCTTGTGTGATTGTTCTACCCTGGGCAGATACAAAGATTGGTTATTATAAATGCGAGACAAGCAGCATTTTTATGCTTCTTTGTTTCTGCTCGAACAAATTTGACAACATATGTTATCGTCATTGCTGCCGTGACTTTTCATGTTCATATTTATGTTTGTTCAAACTGGCTCATCACTCCGGCAATTTTAACATACCATCCGTCCAGCATCTCTACAGATCTTTAAGGTTATCTCATAGTTCTTTTGCTCACGGTATTGATGACTAGCTAATCACTCACAATTAGCACCAAATCCTTTTACGATCAGATTGTAAACTTAGATTTCATATATGATTTTCCAACCAAAATGAATTCAGGAATCGAACAGCTTTGCAAGAAATCAAGAAGTGACTATCAACTTTTGGGAAATAATCGGATGATAATAGTAAAGTTGATTAAAAAGTTAATATTTGGAAAACGCAAATTACAAAGCAGAAATTAAAAAATACGAAAAAAATATGAATGAAAGTAATAAAACTAAATATGACAATGCCTCAGAATTGCAGAAAGTCAGCACGGCTTATAAATAAGCCAATCAGTCCCGAAAGATGGTGTGTTTTATAACTGATTTCATCACCGGCAAAGACTTAAAAACTATTCCAACAAAACAATATCATAAAATTCTGAAGAGAAAAAATGTCGGTCTCATGGCCAATCCCAAATGGTAAAGGCAGTAAACACCGCTCCACAAGGCGATAGGATATGACACCACTCATCGACGGAGGAGCTCCATCCCAAGAGGGAGGGAGGACCATCAACGTCGACGAGAATTTGTATGCGACGTTTACTTGGGAATGTACAGACACCAATTGCCTGCTCCTTCAAGTTGGAGACTGATCAATGCCCCCCGTCACAAATTTCACAAATTTATCAAACAAATAGAAAAGCTTTTTGCAAAAACTTGACGACCCAATGGTCCCCATATTTGGAAAAACAACGAATCTTATAGCTAAACTCGAAGAACAATCAACCAGACTAAAAAGGATGAAGCTTTGGTGATTGATCAAACAATCTCTAAGATGAAACAAAAATCCCTAAAGAGACTGACTGAATGAAAACCAGTAGAAGACAGAGGCACAGACTAAAACCCTAGCACCGAGATGGTGCAAATCTGATTTTGGATACAAGGGGGAGGAGTGTATTTATAGTGTGAGTGCTTTAGGTCATGACCGTCCGATGCGTATCGTGTGACTGGGAATGAGTCATAGTTAAACTCCGTCGCCGACAATGAAATTAGGGTTTTACTTTCCTTTTATCCTTTTGGGCCGTACGGTTAGGTTTTGGCCCATAATAAACAGCATTGAGATTGGCCCTACGAAGCGAACTCCGTATAAATCCAAGTGGTAATTTTATTGACACGAGCTATATTTGGACCGGGGGATTCAAGAACATAATTTTTTTTCTGTTTTTGGTAACTACTCTGAACCACTTGAGCTACAACCTTTGTATTCGAATGGTATTTTTCATTATTACAGTTTGGTCTTGTAGTTGATCCGCACATCCATACACTAGATACAAAATTAATCCACATTTCCAACAGGGTCCAGATATGCTATAATTTATGTTTCTTTTATTGATTTTCAACAGGTGTGAAATAATTTACTGTGATTACAGAAACAGCCATAGCGCATTTGAATCACACCAGACGTATACATTACAATACCAGAAGAAACAAACTTACATTTTTCCTACAAATTATACTAAAGCACTCATCAACTACTCTTCTAGTTGGATGAGTTGAAACAATAAGGGTGGGTGGCCCTAACCTTTGACTCCTGAGGCTTTTAAAAGACAAACAAAATTGCACAACAACAACGTAACACTAACACTAACAGTTGCTTTGAAATTGAGCTCCTTCTGATGAGATCAATCAATCAATCATAGTTACTCTAGGGGGACGCCACTGTCAATGAAACTCAGCACTTTCCTTCCAAATCCACTCATGAGTTCATTCCGATTTTGTTCGAGCTTTGCTAAAAGCATTTGATAAAGGGGACTATTTGCACGCTTTGTGGCCTTCAATGCTGTTTGGATCACGTAGTTTCCAAATTGGTCCCGCGCAATTTGCGACAGTTTTTCATACTTGAGAAAAGCATTTACTACATAATCTGTCTCAGAAGAGTTCAAGCATTTCTCTACAACATGACTCCCACCTCTTTGTGAAGAGAGCTTTATGTACAGATCCCTCAGCTCAAAGCATATCTTTGCAGAGAAGACAGGGTTATGGAGTCCCAGGACGTGCTGGACAACAAAGTTCCTGAATGACAAAGATATAATGTATTAACTAAAACAAATCAATACGATGCAAAAACCACAATTGAAACGAGAAAAGACCAAGATGGGAGAGGGATTTGTACCCTGAAGGATCCTGAGAAAGGAGTTTTGATTTGCTTGAGATTTCATTCATGAGTCTCTCTCTGTATGGAGTTTTACTGTAGGTGATGAACTCATTCAAGTATATGCATCCCTTTTCATTCTGGGCCAGAGTGATGCAAAGCCTTTCAGCAGTTTCGTATATTTTCTGCAATCAAATCACACAACCAACCTTGTCAGAAAAGCATGCTTAAAAAAGAACTATGTCAAAGGCAATGATATGTATCAACAGCAGAAACATAAAAAGTACCTCATTTTTCTGTGTGTCAAGGAGGTTTAAGCACTTCAATATAACAAACGACCCTGTTCGGTTGGTCATCAGTTGCCCCAATACACTGGATAGAGCTAATGTCAAGGTGTAAATCAAGGGTGATTTCTCAAGCACCTTGACAAGCCTCTGAATTGATTTTGATCTGCACAAACAAGTTAAAGACACGAGTCCATCACAACTATAACCATAAAACACAGACATATATAAATATATTTCTTGAGTATTGACTGATGAAGAATAAATGATGGGGTGGGGTTAAGGATTAGATAGATACCCAAATTTTCTGGTTGATATGCTGACAAGTGATTCAGTATTCAAAGTCATCAGTGCTACAATGTGTCTTAACTGACCGTAATTGCATGATTCAATAAGCTTCCCAAAAACATAGTATCCATGTGAGTCATTCATCACCTCGAATATGGAACCGAAAACCCCAGTAAAAATCATATCCTTAGCGAATGGGTCCTTAGAAGCCACCATGATATTTATTAAGCTCTGTGATCCGGGTTGCGTCATAGCGAGTCGAGCTATATCGGCATAAGACCGCAGCTTAAATATCTGATCACCATGGCATCCATCATTGTTAAAGCTTGACTGAGTCCCCATATAACTAGATATTCCAGAACTTGGATACCGATCACCATTTGAATACATTCCAATCCTTTCATTGCTTCTGTAATATTGTTCTCCTGAACTTTGGTACCAATTATTAAGACAAGGGTTGAGCTGGTTTGCCCAGTTGCAGAAAGATGGAGATGTTGCTCCACGACTTAATCTTGATTTTGTAGTTTCTTCTGTCAGGTTACCAAGAGGGTTCTTTGGTTGATAAGCATTGGCATGCCGATTCAGGTTGTTTGAACCCAGAATGTGTCCTACAAAATCAAGAATTTAAATTACAAGAAACTCAAAACATATACGAAATTATACAAGAATTTGCAGAGGAGAATTTGAGGGTTTACCTCCACCATTCAAAATATGATCTCTCCAGATACTTTGTGGATACAATGGCACTGGAACTCTAGGCGAATTTTCAAATCCGCTTTCGTATTTGGGATAAACATCAGGCTGTGCTTGTTGGGTTTTGCTTGGAGAGGCATTAGAAGACGAACCCAAACAAGTATTGTTACCATTATGCACAGAGAAACCAGGTTTCTCATTCTCAAACTTGTCCGTCTTTACCCGAACCTTACCCAAAGAAAGGCAAAGGCTTTTTTCTACTTCTTCTTCAATAGAAGAACCAGCGTAACATAAAGTCTCCATTGCAGAGCAAGAAACAGGAATTACAGTGAAGACAGAGAGAGCTCCTATAAATATAATGAATGCTCGAAAGGTTCTCTGTTTGCATAGGATTTGGAGTCCTTGTACGATTAGGATTTTTTTTTTTTTTTCTTTTGCTTTTTTTTTTTTTTTTTGGGTGTCACAGTATGATTAGGAATTTTAACTTAGCCAGGAGTTCTATGTGTATTAAAGATGGAGAACGTTTGTGGAAACAAAATAAAGTCGGTGACTTTCCTTGGAAACAGATGTTCAAAACTTTTCCCACTCTTTCTTGCCCCAAAAGAAGACCCGACCCGACCCGGCCCAGATACATGCGGGCGTAAGGAAGCATCTTAGATTAATTCCAGCTGAACATTTAAGAAGAATGAGAAAATGTAATGACAGAGGAAGCAGAAAACAATACGTGGTAAAGTAAATACATTGAACGGAACAGACCAAAATAAAACCCCCTACAAAGAATCTCTTATAAGTAAATCTGTATAATTAATTCGTCCACAATTTGATCTACATGTATAATCCTATTCATTCAAGGCCCTTATGAATATTTTCTCTTTCCTAATCCAAATCTGCCAGCAGCAGAGCAGTAAACCGTAGTTCCAGTTCTTTGCTCTTCCCGTTACATGTAATTCTTCAAAGAAATCAGAGAGCTTTGCCAGCAAATTTTATGAATCCAAGAAGCTTTTCTCATCCCGTTAGCTTTTCTCTGTCATGCATTCTAGAAATATAATAGAAAAGTTAAACAAACAATCAGTCCTGCATAAAAGTTGCCCAACAAATGGTAGCAAACTATAACAATAGATATTCGAACACAATCAAGGCTCAGTTTCTAAGGACTCCATAATCTACCGCTGATCATGAATGGCAACCAGCATACTTCATGTCCCCTGCCTAATTATCTCATGTTGACTGAGACAAATATATGTGAGATCTACATGCCTCTCTCACAACTATTTAGAAAGTAGATAAGACATGCTTAAAATTTTTACATCTGCCACTATGAAAGTGGTAAGCAATCTTAATGAATCTTAGGGATAATAACGACAAGTCGGTGATAAAGTAACAAATCCTGCACAGCTACACCCTTTATAGTGGATCATCAACAGACATGAATGCAAGCAAAAATTGATGAATAGTTTCCAACTTACTAGTCTTCAGTCAAAAACCTGTAGAGATGAGCTACATAAAGTCCATTGCTTTGTGTGTGGTTAAAGTTCACCTCTTGACATTAGTACATGAGGGGGTGTTTATCCTGAAATGGGACACCAAAATCTAATTAGCACATCCATGCAGATTTCTCTAGTACAAAATCAACAAAAAAAGAATGCATATGAAAACACCAACCAATGCTTTAATTATATGGAAATTGCAGCTGATTATTACCATCCATGTTGGGTCCTTCAACATCTCCTCCGACCCTGATAGTTTGTCCAAATTTAGGCTTATCATCACCGGTCACTGGAACCTCTTCCGCAGACACATTCTGGTCCACTGGATCACAGATGCAATATTTAGTAACAAATACATGGACAAAAGTAAGGTTTGCTGTTCCTAACATAAGCTGGGCTACTGAAAGTGAATGAGCATGTAATATAGTTTCAGGCAAAAACAAATAGCAAACTTACATGCACATTTTTCTTTAGTACCTTTCGGGCAGTTCACAGAAGTCTCATGAGCAGCAATATTTAATGTCCGTGCAAGACGTTTAACACGATTCAATCGTAGTCCATGTGGCAGCCTACCAGAATCAAAATCTCCAATTCGGAAACCTATTTTATAAGAAAAGAAAGAAAAGAAAGAAAGATGATATACAAGCAAGTTCCTGCTTAACTAGAGTCATCATATTAGCAGGGACATTGTGGAACTTACAAGAAGTATTATTAGCATCACCCTTTGTAATCACGTCTGCTACAATTTGGTGGTTACCAATAGCTTCACCCCCTAAATGATTCAAGGATCGTGCAAGCCGCCGTATATGACTCAAACGCAACCGTTTGGTGAAATTAGCCGATTTACAAGCTGCAGCTTCCAAGCCTGTAACAAAACTTCATGTAAAAAAGAAATCATTTTGATTTTTGAACAAGTGAACAATTATAGAACACTTACACTCAGAGTAATGCAGACGTTCGGCGCGTAGCTTTTCAGTCTGAGTTACTTCTTGGTCATCATTCCCTTCATTCCCTCCTGCTGCTGCTGCTGCTTCTTCATGCTCGTTGCTTATTTGCTGAGATTGGCAATCAACTTTAGCATTCTCAGCTCTCAGTCGTCTAAGTTGATAGTTCCTACGACGCCGAGCCAGATGTCGTTCTCTCTGTTCAACGGTCATAGACTGCCTTCTTTGCCTGTCCCTTATACGGCGTCGTTCCCGCTCTTGCTCCCTTTGCATTCTGCGCAACTCTGATCTATCTAACGACTCCTTCATTGTTGTTCAAATCCGTTGGTCAACATCCAACGGACTCCCAATTCTTCCACCAAAGTTTGCAACTTGTTCTGAATCAATACGACAAGCACTTCTCAGATTAAATCTTCCCCTTCAAATTTGGTGATCTTTTTCTCTTAGATTAATCATTTTAAAAAAATATAATACTGAAAAACGAAAAGAAACACGTAAAATCAAACACGACTTAACAAATTCAAAATTCAAAAAAACTAAAAACCATATTGTGAGTCTATTATATCATTGAAAAATAAATTATAAACCTAAAATTAACAAGAAATCAGAAGTTTACCTCTAGTGAAATTGATATCTGTAGGTCTTATCCCAAAATTTTTTTTTGATATCTGTAGGAGAAAAGCATTGAGATTGAATGAATACAACATACCTCGACTTTCCTGATCAGAATTCAGAAGGCTGCAATTCATGCATTTGATCATGGAATTTCGAATCACAGCGGCGTGTAACTTTTTTTTTTTTTTTTTTTTCTTTTCGTTTTTCACGGGGTTAATAACCGTATTTTCCGGAGAGTTACCAAGTAAGTGGTCGCTTTTACCGTGTAATATTCTGTATCAAAATGAACTAATTGTGATCCCACCCGTTTCATTTCAAATAGAAACGTGCCAAAACGGTTCGTTTGGTTGTTGTTTTCGATATTCTTAACTACTATAATGTACAAAGGGAAGGATCGATGCCAAGACGGCTCCGGTGTTTTGAACAACTTTGGGGCTACCTGTCCAAGGACACCAGCTCCTCCAGTTAAAATGTGTGTGTTTGGTTGGAGAACTGGTTGCTTGACTGTTCAGATACTCCTCAAACTGCTGCCGTTCTTCAAATAGTAATTAGATAAATGCACTTTTAGTTCCTTAGAAGCCAAGATAATGCAGCAACGCAACACGCAGAAGAAAGTAAATTTGCAGTAAAACTGAACTGAGAGCTATTCTCTTTCTTTGCAAAGCAAAACATTTACACCAAATTTCGAGAATCAGGTTTGTGCCTATAACTAGGAACTCTTGCAAGAAAGCTAAAAAGTCTGGATTCTACAGAAACTACACAAATCAGTCTCTCAAACTAAAACAAGACGAAAACATAAATTTTACAGTTTTGCAGTCACCACCGTCCGCTTCACCTCCATGCAGAAGACGTTACCAAAGCTCTTTGCTTCCAACCAAGGTAGAGAGCCCCATTTGCCTCTTGAAGTCTATAATTCCCATTAAATTCCTTCAACAGACTCCTGATAGCCTCCGTCACTTTAGGACTCAATGGGTATGGAGTAAACCCATCCATCATTAGCCTTGACTTCCACTTCCCCAGAAGTTCATGTCGTTCCACCCTCTCAGCCCCCTCACAAGCAACCATGTTCACTATGTCTCTAGCCACACAGTGCATCTCTGCACTAATCCGCTGTTTGTCATCCCTTGGGCGAGCCACATCAATCGATTCGAACATGGCTGTATAATACTCTACCATCTCAACAAACCTTGAGAAGAATGGGGAAGTATTCGTGTTTGATTCTTGCTCCACCAGTGTCATAACTTTGGGTGATAAACTCTTAACCAGCCTTAGCAATCGATCTCTGTGATTCTGAGTGCTTACACTCTCATCTGGCATGTGGTGCAACACGTATGGAAAATTAACAGCTATGGCTTCACCTGGTTGAATCCTAAGATTTTCTAATTCAACCTCACAACCAGACATTGCAGCATTATTAAACTCAAATGGCACATTCCATGAATTAGCAAGCTGTGAAAGCCTCTGCCCTACGATATGAAGTCCCCCGCCACGAGCATGAGCTGATTGGGAATCATCAACACCAGTGATTCGGATACGTGGGGGCCCACCAGGCTGACGTGCTAGATCTTGGATGAGGGGCACCCACTGACTGCCCTGTGCAATCTGAAAATCAATTATGTGGATTCTTGGCTCATTTTCCAAGGCTTCCCGAATGACGACATTTGCAGACATGTAAGCAAACCTCCAATATGGGCATATCTGAAAGAGCACAGACATGTATGACATAAGTTCTGCGCCTGTTGGAACTTCACATTTTAAGGTTTTGTAGATTGAACTCCCTGATCTTTCCAACCTTGCTCTAAGACCTTCCAACATGTAAGCACCCAATCTTTGAATTGGCTCCCCAGAGACTGACACCATTTGCCCCAAAACTTCCATTAAACCATTTGCTGTGGGTAGATCATCTTCAGCTATTGCACGTGCACAATGAATAAGAACATCCTTTAGGTTTAAGTTGGTCATTTCAGCCATTTGATTCCTATTCCACCTTGGCATATCACTCTTGTAACAACAATAGTGGCTGTCAACAATAATATCTGATTCGGGCCCTAGCAGTGAAATTTCCAGTTCCCTGAGCTTGTACCTCAATCCATTGCCATCATCAGCTACGGAGCACCCACTTATTGGTGATCCAGAAGTGTTGTCAGGGGAATGATGCTGATCAGACAAGCATGATTGAGAACCTTGTGATGAAAATGGACTCCTGTTAGACAAGCCACTAACAGCCGAAGGGGAATCACAGGCTACAAAACCAGTAGTGGCAGGGGATGATTCCAGGGTGAAGTACTCTTCCTTGTAGGTTTGAAAGGAAACGTTGTTTCCTTGGCTTCCAGTATCTGAACATACACTGTTTTCCAAAATTTGGAAAATGGAGGGATCAATGTCCTGCATAGGCTGGTGGTGGTACAACCTGTGGATACTGGCTGTACTTCGGTGTTTCTGAGATGTTTGCATCTGAAAATATGAAATGATTGACCCGATCCAGAGAGTGATTCTCACCAGCTCTTTCTAATATACGTTCCTAAATTTGACTCAATTGCTGGTCTGTCAGAACTTGAATTGAATCTCAATAAGCAGTCCAGTATCCGCCACGTCTCAACAAGCAGCTATATGGTATGACTTTCACAAAATTGTTAGTCAACATCTGCTTGTGATATCCAGAAAACACTTTACAGAACCACCACAATCTGCAGAGAGGAGAAAAGATTTTGTTAATGAAACAAATAATAAAAGTGAAATGGATAAACCAAGTTTGAAGAAACAAGGATCACAAAAACTCTTATGAAGAGCAAATCTAAATATGAAACAGATAGCAGCTTGATCCTGCCATTGTAGTTTTAACATAACACAGATGATAAATGCTAATTTGTCAACTTCTACAGCCATCCAGGATTCGGGAAACAATGTCCAGGCACAGGGTCTAAAAGCAAGAAGGGTTTAGTTTATGTTTCTGTTTAATAATTGCAGGTCAGTTAGTACTTCCATTCCAAACTGCAACTCAACTGAGACTCTGGGCTCAGGTTGAATGCATAACAAAGAACCATTAACGGGCCACAATTTATGCCTCTGAGCTTCCATGAGCACTCTACTCCTATCTGCTGCTCAGACAGTTCTCCATAAATTTTTGACCCATTGTCTTGCTATGCCTTGCAGTGATCTCAGTCCTCAGATAGACATGATAGCAGTTGTTGACATTATTGGCTAACCATCATTAAAAAATAGCAGCACTTCCCCTTTTTTCTGCTTTTTCACTTCTTGGCTGATTAGCCATACATTCCTTAAGGAAATACTTAAAACAATCAAAATATGTGACCCACTAGCTAGTAAATAATATAAGCAAATTAGATAGCCTCTAATACAATCTGACTCAGATCGAGTGGGTCATGAATCTGACCTATATTGGGTGCAAATGACAAACTTACAAGTTTTAGTATTTTAGAAGCATCTGTTGAGGAACTTAAAATCTGATGGAACCGGCCCGTATTTCATAATCTAGAAACAGATTCAAGAGAGGGATCCATATTGGGAATTGGGGAATTCAGATCTATAGTCCAGATCAATCACCAGTCAGCACCTCACAACCACAAAGTTGAAGACTATACAAACAAGCATACGTAAATTTGATGCTTGATCACAAGCAAAACATGATGCTTAAAACCAACATCTTTGACCCCTGACTTAGAAAATCAGAAGTTGAAACCCAAAAGCGTTTACTACTAACTCAGCCATACTGTACATAACTTTGGATTCTATTTTTTACCCAAAGAAACTCTTTTTAAGAAAAATATTCAGAAGTTAAAACCAAACGGCTATAAACAAGAAAACGTGAAGTTTCTGAGCACACGGTTGTAAAGACGCGTTTTTGTGTCTATTTAAAATTCCCTATTGCAACTTCTCCATCTTATGAAAAGAAATAAAGTAACTAATTACAGAGAAAAGGGCACTTTAACAGCACAAAGGTTAGTGGGTGGGAAGAGGAAACTACAGCTGCAAGCGAAATGAAAAAGAGGAGAATAAACTCAGATGCCAATGAAACCAAGAGAAGTAAATCTATTTGGCTTGTGAAACAAAAGGAAATTCAGCCTAAATCTTTTGATTCTTAAGATGGGAAAATTTCAGCCTAATACAATAATGAATTTGTCCTTAGATCAACAAAAATGGCACTCAAAGATAATGATTTCACAAACTTACGCCCAATAACGACAATAGATGGCCAAAATTTCTAATTCCCATTTTCAGACGCCAAATTTGAATGCAAATCGGCGAAAAAAACCCACTTTTTAAAAAAAAATTCTAACAGAAACCCATGTTCCCAGATCATGAAATCATCCAATAGAAGTTGAAAGTTGAATCTACACCTTAAAACCAGTAACCAAACATACAATACAACCCAAGCAACACAGAAAACTTCATCCAAAACGATACTTCAAAAACAACAAATTTGTCGAAATTAATGAAAGCTTAGCTCCGACATACCTGAACCATAGGCAAGTCTCGTCTCTGCTCAGCTCAGATTCTGGCGCAATAAACCTTAATGAAGCTTTAGATTCGTCTATAGATGCCAGATAGTAACCGCTCTGTCAACTCCTAGAAGTATGCGTTTGTGGGCTTTGTAAGACTTTTATAGTTGTACGCTTGTAGCTGAAAACAAAAAACCATCGTGGTTCAGCTTTAATTACACGGGTTACCCCTTTTGAATGGAATTTTTGGGTGACCGTACACTTACCTAGAAACTTGGTGCCAAATTACGATGTTAACCTTTTCCCCGCACAACGTTACACCGTGTGTGGTCAGGAAGTGAAGAGTAGAATATTTGGCTTGACGTGCTCCTCCTGTACTATGTAGACTTTGCAGGAGTCAAAGCGATCTAAGAACAAATTACGAACTCTCTGACTTCAATAACTCCTCCGCGCTTCATTTTCTCGGTCTAAATCTTATTTTTTTTCTTTCTTCTTTGGTTGCCATGACCGACATGCAAACGCGGTTTAATTTTGAGCATCTCCAAGAGATGTCAAATATCAAACATTAAAGTTGAATTTGATCATTTATGTGGCAATTTGATACATAATAGAGTTTTACTCGAGATGTCAAACTAAAATATTTTTTTATTACATATTATTTATTGGTTTACTACAATCTAGGCACATTAATTGAAAATAATAATAATGATAACATCACAAGTTCAAACATCCAAAAATAACAAAAAGAGATAAAAATGTCATTCCACATAAGATTCACACATTTCCGATTGGAGTGAATAGTCTCATCTATTTTTTATACGAACTAACAGTGTCATGTTAAATTTAACATCTCAGCTTGGAATGCTCCATTTAATGTCACTAATAATATTAATATGAAGTCATGTAACAAGGTTGTTAAAAGAGTGTTGAAACTTCTAATATCTTAAATTAAAACATACTATATAATATCAGGAGATCCTCATACCATATAAATACTTCATAGACATTAAAGCAAAACTAGCTAATCTAAGAGCTACAACACATCAAAAACAAAGAAAACTACTATACAGTTGAGAGAGAAGTCATTCACTCGTCCGTCAAGGAAGTTGCAAGGGAAGAGGGGAGTGGACTTAAGAGTATTTTCAAGCCCCCTTTGTACCCCCAAAACATAAGAAATTGTAGTAAATTACAAGGTGATTATTACTTTTAGTACGAGATTTGAACTCGGGTGCAGAATGGAGAGCACATCCACTATAGCCAACTTGACTAAGCCTATGCCTACTTAAAGCTTATACTACATGACTACTAACACTCATACTTGACATATCATGAAAACAGAGCCGTGCATGTTGTTATCAATAGAGTTAAATACTTTATATGTATAAATTTTTCCTTCATTAAAGCATACATAATAGACTTTCTAAACCACCTCCTTATATAAAATTTAAGGAGGAAATGAGAAAACCTACATCCAACCATGCTCCCTATCAAACTACTAAAATAGGGAGATCTCTAGGAGCTCCTATATCTGATGAGAGAGAAAGGACTTATAGTGACTCCTTATAATTAAATGTTGCTTAGTTATAATGATATTTTAAGTATTTATTTAATGCTAATTTTTTATTTTTTTTATTTTTTTATATGAAGAAATATATCATTTATGATTTCATAAATTAGGGAGTATGATTAGAGTTGATATTTTACAAGGAGCTCATAAAATAGTTTTATAGTGTTTTTAATTAAATTTTAACTAAAAAATTAAGAGCATAATTGTGAATGCTCTTAATACGAAGTATAGATGTTAATTGTTAATTTTCTATATAATTATGTTAAAGCTTTGATTGCACAGATCTCTCAAATATAAAGATTACGAAAGCTTAAAAAAAATAAGACAAATAGACCAACACCAATGCGAGCTAAAACAGATACGCGGCGTGGAAAACTCCCTGAATTTCTGTGAAACGTGCGTTTACTGTTAACTGTTAATTTAGACAAAACCATGGGCGTTTTCGGTCCTGATTCAATTTATTCGATTAACATTACATGGATACAAGAGTCAAATGGCATTCCCGTAATATGATGGGAAAAGAAGGCCTTCTTTCACGGAGAGCTTTTGCCAGGAAGGCTGCCACGCACCGCACATTCTCCGAACTTCCCATGCACCTTTACTCATCATATTTTATTCAGTGTTGAACAAACGTTTTTTTAACCCCAAATAAAAATGATTAAAATATATAATGACGTGGAAATTAATGTCTTGAGGTCCACTCTAACAAAAAGATCTGATGGTCTACGGAGCATGGAGCTAACGTGAACCCTCAAAAATCACGATTTGATGTACGTATACGTATGATCTAGAAAAAGGGGTAACACAAAATTGGATTTTGGATGATCTGAAATGCAAGTCTTTGACTGTTGTATAATAATTGAAATATAATTGATTTGAAGCACAAAAATAACCAAGATAGTTGAAACTACCCAATCAGGCACATGCCCAAGTCATATTTTAAAATAAATCTGAAAATGACAAAAACAAGTAGTCAGCAGCAAGATAACGCTTTTTATTGACCACAATTGGTAAAACCAATAGGATGTGGAATATATACGACTGTATATACCTTATGCCCTACTTACATTACATGGACTTCGCATAACAAAATATAATATTAAAAAAAACAAAAGCCTTCATGACATACAATAAGGATTGGGATATATATATATATATATATATATGCGTTCTTATCGTGCGAATACCGTGTATTTTTTATCTTTTTTTTTTATTTTTTAATTTCTTTGTATTTACAATGATAACGTGTGGACATTCAGATGAGAGAATAACTTATATATATAATCTGAAATTACATAAACTTATCAAAATTCTAAACCAGTGATTGCATAGAGGTATAACAGGAAATATTATTCTCTTTTGATAGACAACAAGATGACATGTCATTTTCAAAGAAATTAATATGACACGGGATTTCAAACTCCAATGGTAATGAGCACTATCTCCAGCAACCGTTCATTATTGTGAACAAAGAAAAAAGAGAGAGAACATACATACAATACAACAACATAATAATTAACTTGAATAACAGATGGCTACATGTCAATACTGAGGGAGATATTTTTTTAAATATTTAATTTTGGGGCATGAATGAATGGTGGTAATTTAATAAGGAAAAGTGGAAACAATCATTACATGACACGTGAAGATTATAAATTTTGATTTTGAGTCGTAGAATAGGATTTATTGTCCTTGCCAACTCGCCATGGCCATTCTGTGACCCTAGGAGTCAATTGTAATGACGTACATGCGTGTAACACCTACGACCTTAAGTTAAGATATATATTTGCTGAGAATCATAAAAAACGAATTACGTTTCAACATTTGGACCACGAAAACCTATTAGTATTAGATATGTGTTGTAATATGCTCATTTTTATTTTGTTTAACTTTGGGGGGAGTTTAAGCATAAAAAATTAAAAAGGATGGATGCTGTGGAGCTAATTTAGCTTGATTCTTTTCCTTAGGTATTTTTGTAGGGAACTGAGATCTGATAATGATGTTGATAAAGGAGGATAATTAGAAAGGAGAATCTTGGTGGCTGGTGCTTTTGCTTTCCTTTTCCTCTGCTTCAAATAAAGAAAAAGAGAAGTTTACTCTGTGGCATGCATGCAAGGCCCACTTTCTTATCTTCAATGCATCAGCACCATCACATATTACATCAAAGTAACAGTGCCAGTCAAGGTTAATTTTCATGCTCGCTAAATAAATAAATAAATAATTTAAGGGCCATAATTTTTTGGAGGCTTCGAATTCGAATTCGAGAAAGCTCCTCCTCCATGTGTTACACAGAACAAAACACTTGACTTAAATCCCGGGTCATTCAATAATATAAGACGAGACGACCCAAAAAAAAAAAAAAAAGAGAGTAAAAACTCAGATGAGAAAAGGCTGACTAAATATTATGCTAATTAGTAATTACATTGAAATATCACCTACGTCACATGAACAGGGCCCACAGAGGTCATGATCTACGTCATCCATCCAATTGTATTAGGTAATAGGGGGGAGTCGGACGACGACTACACGCTTCATTACTTGATTAATGATTTATTAAGAAATTATTGGGGGTTCATTATCATTATCAACATTCAACAGCAAGTTATTATCTCTAATCCATTAAGATTTTGTCCTCATCTGGTCTCAAGTGGTCATGACGCATAAAGGAAGCTTCCACGGATGAATGGGGCCCCAAAAAAGAAAAGAAAACAAATAAATGTAGGAATGGAATGGTCTGAAGCAAATCTTGGAGCTTTATTATTTACTACATTTTGTATGGAAGTGGGTGGAGTTATCTTTACTTTGTGCAAAGAATAAAGGGCGCACCTCCTCCTCCCGGTGATGGTGATGGTGATGGTGCTTGTGGGATGGCATCACATCAGATTGCCATTTATAATACCAATTAAGAAAATAAGACAGTGACATGTGAAAATTAAATAATAATAATGAAATACTTTATTTTAATTTACAGCATCATTCAAAATATCCGTCCTTGAAGTCGAAGGTTGGTTCTTGGTTTGTTCATATATTATATATTAATTGTATTGATATTGAATGACATCTACCCTGCTGCCGCCCACCGGCTCCAAAGTCCACCCGCGTTTCAAAAAGACAAAGACGATACAGAACAGATATTCGATATTGCCTTCACCTTTCCTCTGCTGGGTCGCGACTCGCGTGGAACTTGAACCGTGGAATTGGAAGGCATTTCTTGTTTATTTACGCATATAATAAGCCAATTTACCAACCCTAAAAAATAACATTTCTTTTTATTTTCCTTAACCCTATAATATATTTGTCCTAGGACTTTACAAAGCCCTAATTTACATAAATGGGACTTTTCTGTAAAGACCTTATATTAGCTGTAAAAACTTTAAATGATTCTTGTTAACTCAAGTTTATATGTCTTAACATTGATACTTCTCATACTTACTCATAACACAAGTATGTATATATATATATATATATATATATATATATATATATATGACAATTTCGTTATTATGAATTATTTTAATGTACATGGAGGATGATTAAATTTGAGTGCAAAAAAGTGTGCTTATTCAACTGGCACATCTCCCACAAGTTCGAAAAGTATGCTTATTATGTCCAACTTAACATGGAAAAGTTATTGACTATCACTTTTATTTTGACCAACTTATGATGCAAAAATCAGTGTGTTGAAAAATATCGCACAACTACTTGTACAGAGGAGGTAATGTTATGGGCCTACATAGACTAGATGGAGTACCCAAAACCGACCCATGGTTAACCCAAGTTGGCCCATTTCATGGAACAAAAGTATTTTAGATGGCCCAAGGACACTGAGGAAGAAAGACCCACGCCACACAAACAATATTCAATTCTCTTGAGTCCGGTGTCCGGTGTACAGTTTACATTACAGACTTCAGTCTACAGAGAAGAGAAGACCCAACCAAGCTCAACAAAACCAGAACCAGACAGAGTGGGGGACGGCATCGTTTCTGAAGTTGAACAGGAAAGAAGATGAACACAGACATCACTGCGTCGACGAAGCCCGAGTACCCGGTCATAGATCGGAACCCTCCATTCACCACGGTCGTCGGCAACTTCAGCACCCTCGATTACTTTCGCTTCGCCACCATCACCGGCGTCTCCGTCACCGTAGGCTACCTCTCCGGTCTCACTCTCACTCTCATTTCCCGATTTTCTTGTTTTTCAAATAACGCAGTAATTTTGATTAATGCTTCTTTAATTTTTGTAATTTATAGGGATTAAGCCAGGGATTAGAGGGCCGTCTATGGTCACCGGAGGTCTGATTGGGCTAATGGGCGGGTTCATGTACGCTTACCAGAACTCGGCGGGACGCCTCATGGGCTTTTTCCCCAACGACAATGAGGTAGTCCGTTACAAGAAATGAAATGAAATCAATGTCCTCAATTTTAGGGTTTTGGATTTTTTAATAATCAGATTGTTCCTTTTGTGGTGAATTTGTTCATGTGCTCTCTGAGATTAAAACTTGTGGTTTTTTGATTCGATGTCAAGGCCGTCATTTTTTAAGTGTTAAAATGTCGTACAACTGATAATAAAATGCTCTTGTTGAATTCCTCATTGTGTGATGCTACACAAAGTAGTCGAATATTTGAACAAGTTGATTTTATTTGTGATTAAAGAGGTGGTTCTTTTTGCATTATCTATTAGTGTTAGCTTAGCAGTCAGCAGCTCTCTCGGTCATAGTGGGTTCATTTAGTTAGAAGCATATGAGATTTCACTATATTCAGTCAAGCTGAACATGTGGTTTTCCTTTTATGGGATTGCCAATTAAAAATGCTCCGTATGTACTTCCTTTGAGCCGTCATATAAGCACAAAAGATCTTTTAGGGGCCAGCATCCCCTTTCCCTCTTCTCCATGTTGGTCAGCAAATGGAGCATACCATTTCAGGAGCAGGATCGTTTACATTCTTTGCTCTGTCATGAAAGGTTTGAATTGGTGATATTATTGTAAAACTGGAATTGAATCTTTAGACTTAGGAGTCTTATAGCGATAAGAGTCTGGTTCTTAATATGCTTTTGTGATTGAGGCATATGAGGAGGACATAACTTGTAATGAGGAAAACATCACATTCACTGGAGATGAGTCAGTCAGACTTTGACAGTTGTAGTAATGTTCTTATACTTATAGAGGATGGTTTATGAAATTTGTAAGAGGCGAAAGAAAACTTGTGTAGAAAGGGTTTTACTAAACTGCTGAGGGTTATATTGTAGGAGAAGAAAGTGAAGGAAAAACAGCTAAACACTAAGCAGGCAGTGCTACTAACTGATTGCTCCATGATTATCTGATCTGGACAGATAATGAGCTCTGTTGAACATAAGTAGTGAGTTCTTTAATGGTTTATTGAATCTTTTTTTCACTTTTAAAGCTTGGGGAGAGGGGAGGGGGAATGACCAGCTCAGTTGGGGATTGTTTTGTGCAAAAATATTGTGTGTTCTACTTTACTCTGTCTTGAGTAGAATTTTGGTTTAAAGGAGGAGAGAAGAATTACTTTTGTATGGAGCATGTGGATTATTATACATATATGATCATTGGCAATTCATTTTGGGAGATCCTATAGATTGAGAGGCTTTTGTATGACATGACAAACTGTCATCTGAAATGTCTGTTTAAGTTAATGATAACAAAATGGCTGTGGGCAAGGGACAGTGCCAGTGATGGTGCTGCTGTAAAATGGAAATTGTTAGTTTTATTGTAAGGAAGCAAGTGTCGTTTCGAAACTTTGAAAAAGGGGCTTTATGTATATATATATTTTGGATTGAAGGGCCTACTCAGCGTTCCAATTTTCATTACTAGGCCTGCTGGTTTCATTTTGTTAATGGGCCTACAATTTTGTAAATTGGTCGATAGTTTTTGTTAGGGAGATTCACTATTATACCCAATATGGGGGCCTAAATTATAAAAATACCCTATATAAAATGGACTTTAGAAACACACCCAAAACCCATTTACAATATAACAAAAAAGCTTTTAACTTCTTATAAATTACAAAACTGCCATCAATTTCTTAAAACAAGCCCAACCCCAAAATCTCATAAAAATACCCAAAGCACTCAATAGGACATCAAAGTAATTTAATAATCAATATTAAATTCAATAAGGCTAGCTATCATTTTTTGAGTTTTTTTTGGGTTTGTTTATAGGAATTCAATTGTGTAGGGTTTATTTATAATATTAGTGCTAGAAATGGGTATATCACTAAATATCTCTTTTTGTTAATGGACTGAGTCATTCTATAGTGAGGGTCATATATATATATATATATATATATATATATATATCTTAGGTGAGATTTTATCTGTTAATTATTTTATCTAAGGGCTAACTAATTTAATTTAACGACTAATCAATTTGATTCAACGATTAAGAGATAAAGTCTCACCTAAGGGCATATATAACGCCCTCATTATAGAATTCTTGTTAACGGACTTACTGTTGGGCTGACATATTTTTGTAATGGGCCAATTTTGAACCAACGTATTCGTTATCATTGGGCGAACTCTTTGACATCTGCATGGAATGGGACGACTCCTCGTCCGCCTGCAATATATACTACCACTTGACACTTCACCAGATAGCTTCTTTCTTCTTTTACGTTCACACGCATCTTTCTTCTCTCACACGAGACGGACGGTAGTGTTGAAATTGGAAGAGCTTAATCAATATATAAAGCAAAGCATAGTTGTCGTTAACAATTTTCATAATTACACATGAAGACGTATGCTTTCCAGTTTCCAATTTCAAATAGATTAAAAGAGATTATGAAATAAGTTGGAAGGGGAATAACATTAGTATTAATTGGTGGCGTGTCAGATACTTCATAGCCATAAAACAAGACTATAAAAACCGCGTCTACGTATGAAAGAAGAAAGATGCGTGTGTACCCTAAACCACATATATGTATGGAAGCCTTGGGTAGTAAAAAAAAGTGGGATGCTGTATTTTCAGGATTGGATTTCATATTCGAATGAACCTCGTAACCGTAAGAAAGTAGGTTTTTTAGCTATATATATAGTGTCCCTTTCCATTGAAGGATTCCTTAAATAATTTTATTTGAGGGACAACCTTTAGGTTACCCTACAATTTTTTTTTCAACGATCCAAACAATCTATTTTTTAAGTCTACATTCATAGATCATCCTTGCAAAAAATTAGACAAATCGGAAAACGTTTCAACATCTAATTGTATCATACAAAATCAATGAACACAGTGCTTCAAGAAAGTACTAAAATTTCAATAACACAATTGAGTGGTCAAATGATATCGGATTCAAGTGATTTTTTTTGTAGAGACGATCTTTGAATGATTATCTAAAACATAGACGGTTTGGATTAGTGAAATACAATGTGAAGTGGGCCCTACAAAGATGTCTTTCAAATAAGCTAATTTGAGGGATTCCTCAATGAAATCTCTATGTATATATATATATATATTTGAATAACAATAATTTGTAATTACGAATTGGATTGTATTTACATAATATTAATTTGTGTCCGCAACTGCAGGTGCAGTGCAGTGCAGGCGGAGTTATGCCGTGTGGGCTGAATGACCAAAGTGAAAGTGCATGCAACCAATTAATAGTAGAAAATACATGAAATGAAACTCATAACATAAGGAAAAAACTTACGTGAAGTGAAGCTTCTGTAAAATTACACTAGAAGTTCCCTTCACGCGTTTTGGTTTCTCAGATTTCATTTCAGGGCCTTGCCCTTCTCTCTCCTCTGTAAATATCCCATCACCTGCAGCATTCCTTACTTGCATTTGTTGAGTCCCACTCTCTTACATTCTCCTCCTCTCCTTCCAGCAGCAGAGAAATTTCATTTTTGTTTTTTTAGTAACTCATCCATATTCTTTATCGAAACTTCTAGTTGCTAATTAATTTAAGTAAAAGGTATCCCTCTTTATAACTCTATCTGTTTCGTTGTTGCATTAATATTTGTTCCCTTTTTCATTGAATCTCGTTTTAACTCAATCTCTTCCATTTAATTTTTGCATTAATTTTCGTCTTTGCAATAAGGTTGGATAAGCACCAAAGCCACTAGTATGGCAGACACAAGAAGCTCTGGGCACCATTTAGACCTCGAGTCTCAGCAGACGGTGTTGCTCATAACCGGTACCAACCCGCCACGAGTCGACCACTGGCGCTGGATTTTTGTGATCCTCCAAGTGCGCAAACTCCTCATCTCATCAAGAGCCAATCGAGCTAACAAGGCATCTCCTCAGCTCTCATCTTCCAATATCCATTATACAGTTATCAGCACTGTTGCTGCAGGAGATACACCAGTGAGTATACTATACATATAGCCAAATTCTTGCTACGGCTTTCCCACCGCTAACTATATATAGCTAGCTAATTTGAAGAAAACATATGACATAGTATAAAGAATCTTATGTGAAATCGCAATTTTGTTCTTCTACCAATATTACCATATAATTAATATCCTACTGTACATATCTTTTTATGAAAAAATTATATGGAAAACAACTCTTATATATGTATTGGTGCTGCATAATATATCTTTTACATCATATGCCAATCTTTTGTGTGTATTATGTATTGGTACTGTAAAACATGGCCTATGATGATGTCTACTTTTTTCGGTTCTTAACTCTTGTACCAAATTGAGCTGTAGTTCAAGTAACTTTAGTTAAATTACTGCTAATTGATTTTTGCAGGACTTGGAACGCACAGGGACTACAGAAATTTCACCTGCCTCACCTCAAGTTTCTGGAGATGTCCATTTGAGCAGGGATAATACTGCAAGTGATGCTGAACTCCAGCATGCAAATGTTGCCAAGATAGTGAAGGACGAGGATTTTGTTTCCTTGCAGAAGTTTGGAGGCACCCGAGGGATTGCAGAGGCACTCAACACAGATTTACAAAATGGAATTCCAGGCGATCAAGAAGATATTTGTCGTCGACGCATGGTCAATGCACTCTCGACAACACAGGCTCCTGCTCCAGGCTTCTTCAAACTTCTCCTTCAATCGTGCAACAATTACACCATTGTCCTTCTCTTTGTGGCTGGATTGCTGTCAATTGGGTTTGGCATCAAGGTGGAAGGCCTAAGGACCGGTTGGTATGAAGGGGCCATCATAATGTTTGCCATCCTCATACATGTGATTGCACCTTCCATACGTGACTTCTGGCTTGAAAACTCACACAACTATAATGCAGTGATACAGACTGCAGGGATGAGTAAAAATGTAGTTGAGGCCTTCAGAGGGGGTTGTCCGTGTGAACTTTCTGTATCTGATGTTGTGCCAGGTGACTTAGTGTGTTTGAAACGGGGATCTGTGGTTCCTGCTGACGGTTTGTTTGTTTCTGGTGAGTTCTTAGTATTGGATGATGGTATGGAGACAACCATTGATGACAAGAAACCATTTATGTTCTATGGTGCAAAGGTGGTTAGTGGAAATGGTCGCATGCTAGTTACCTCTGTGGGCATGGACACGGCATTGGGTGAGCTGATGAACCGAATAGCACATACTCCTAACCGTGCCCAATTACCAGCTCAACTTGACAAGATGAACACACGCACCCAAATTGCCGGGCTCTCAATCTCTATTCTCCTCCTTGTAGTGTTGTTTTTTCGTTTCTTGCTTGAAAAGAAAGATTACAGCTCTGGCCTCCCAGAGCTTAAGGGGAAACCAGCTGCAAGTAAGGAAATAATGAATGAGATGGGGAAAATTCTCATGAAACCAAGTGGGCAGATTAGCATCTTAACAACAGCTCTGGCCATCTTGCTTGTAGGAGTAGTGGAAGGGATACCTCTTTTTGTTACACTTGCCATTACCTATTGGAATAGGAAGACACTGTCTGGCAAGGCCATTGCTCAAGGAATTTTGGCTTGTGTCACCATGGGCTCTGTCACAACCATTTGCACTGACAAAACTGGTGTGCTGACTTTGAACTCGCTGGAAGTCGACGTGTGCTATATTGGGAACGAAGTCATAGAAAATGACTGTGTCACCAGAATAGACACACGTGTTCGTGAAGCTTTGTGCAATGGAATCTGCACACCACTTTTGAAGCCGTCAAGCTCTTGCAGCTCATCAGAGGACCCGCTCCTTCCCTGGGCTGCCAATTTGGGGATGGAAATTGAGATTTTGAGGCAGAGCCACACCATCCTGGAGGCCAAGGAGTTGCGCACCAATGAGGAAGGCAGTGGAGTATTGATGAAAAAATCCAGTGACAATGAAGGAGATATGTGCTTGCATTGGAAAGGACCGGCAACAACAATATTAGCCATGTGCTCACACTACACTGACAGCAGAGGGACAACAAAGGTCATGGATGCACAACGTAGACTGGCTTTTAACCATATTGTAGAGCACATGCAGTCCAAACATCTGAAGACCATTGCATTTGCTTACAAGCAGACTGATGTTGCAAAGCTTGAAGAAAACAGCTTAATCTTAATAGGACTACTAGGTGTGAATTATACATGTTGCGAAGATATAATGGAAGCAGTGAAAGCTTGTCAAGAAGCAGGAGTGAACATCATATTGGTGTCAGAAGAAAAGGTGTCAAAGCTGAAAGACATTGCTGTTGCATGTGGAATACTTGCCAACTCAAACAGGTTGGTGCTCGAAGGCGAAAAGTTTCGAAATAGTAGTGCAGAAGAAAGGATGGACATGGTAGATAAAATCTGCGTGATGGGAAACTCCATTCCTTCAGACAGGCTCCTTTTGGTGCAATGCCTGAAAGAAAAAGACCACGCTGTGGCGATGGTTGGAGTCAGAACAAATGAGACTCCAACTCTTAAAGAAGCTGATGTGGGGGTTGCAATGGGGACTTGGAGTAGTGAAATGGCAAGAGAAAGTTCTGACATCATCATCTGGGATGGAAATTTTAGTTTCTTGGTCCCCATTATAAGTTGCGGAAGATGCATTTACTATAACATTCAAAAGTACATCCAACTTGAGCTCACCATGAATATATCAGGGCTGCTGATAACAGCCACTACCACAATGGCTTCTGGAGAGAGTGCAATTACAGCAATTCAGTTATTTTGGGCAAACATGGTTGTGACTCTTCTAGGTGGGCTTGCTCTACTGATGGAGCCGCCAACAAAGGAACTAATGGAGAAGCCACCGGTCAGACGAACTGACTGGCTCATTAGCAAGGCAATGTGGAGAAACATTGTCAGTCAAGCCTTATATCAGAGTGCCATCTTGGTCAGCTTTCAACTGAAAGGGCAAACCGTCCCGGGCATCAGCAAGAAGGTTAGCGAGTCCATTGTTTTCAACAGTTTTGTTCTGTGTCATGTATTCAATCAAGTCAATTCAAGGGAGCTAGAGAAGAAGAACGTGTTCAGGGGCATACTTCACAATCAGTGGTTCTGGGTGTCTGTGGGTGGCACTCTAGTCCTGCAGGTGGCTTTTATTGAGATCTCACATATTCTTGTTGGCAATGCAAGGTTGAATTGGGCACAGTGGGGTGTGTGTCTATTAATTGGGATGGTTTCATGGGAAATTGATTTGGTTGTGAAGTGTGTATCGGGCGTTGTCGTGAATGGAACATTCAGCTCTCATGTTGGATGTATTAATAATAGTATGACACCCTCTGCTGTCTCAGGTTCTGCATCTAATCTTGAGCTCCCACTCATTGTTGGAAATTCCACAAGATCCCATGATCCTATGATCCCATCTTAGTTTTTGTATCAAAAAATTTCAGTGTCATGTTCTACTTGTTGGAAGATATTGAGTGAATCCTTGTGAATGCTTCCTAGTTAGTTTGTATATTCAATCTTGCATAAATTAATTCCTCGAAGATGGAGAAGAATAGAACACAGAAAGTTTTTCTTGAAGGCTAAGAGATTATTCAGGGCTATAGATTACTGCATGCATTCTACTCAAACAAAATTCCCAAGAAACAATCAATATAGAGAGATTAGCATAGAATAAAAGAAAAAAAAACCAAATCAGGAAATTCAACAACTTGGAAATCTACTCTACCTCTAACTCTAAAGTAATGCAAACAAATTAACAAAAATTGCATCTCACCTTCACCTTAGATATAGTGAATTCAAAGCTTTCCGGGTAGCGCCCTGGTAGGTTTATGCAGAGCGGAGAATGACTGAATGCATTGCACGGTTTGGTGGTAACCTATGGTTGACCTCCCAAGTCTCCTCTTTTTTGTTTTTTGTGGTTGACCCCTCAAGTCCACAGATCAAAGATGCTGTACATAATAACGATAAAGCTGTATTGCCCCCATGAAGTAACGGTGTTCCACCATGCCATGCCACATTGACGGGTAGTTGGTCTCACTTTGCCCTCCACCACCGTCAATTCCCTCAAAAACTCTGTCATAATGTTTGACATGGCTCCTACGAGATTTGAGAGGAGCACTAGTATAATTAAGCCTAATGATTATTCAAATCCCGTAGACGATGCGGTGTAACTTCAGTTCTGTTTACTCCAAAACGACATACATGTCTACTGAGACACACCCATACCCAAAGGTCCCATACCCAATGCAAATATATATAGAGTAAATATCACACGCCTGGTCTAGTTAAAAGTATATCTTTTCTTTTCTTATCCTTGAAGCTTCGACATTTGAAAATTAATAATAGAGGGGACTCTTTTGCTGCAAAGAAAGAAACACCCAATCCAGCTCCAGCTTTCTTTTCTGCATGCCATTCCATTCCATACACTCCAAAACAAAACATACATCCTCCCTCATATTGATTGGTAGATAGATAGAGAGAGAATGTTTATGTAATATTTGTCTTTTTCATGCATTATTGTTCACACCGCCCCCACATAATACATTCTTCCCTTCTATTCTTCACACAAATTAAGGGTTAATTATTTTATTAGTCTCTAAACTTTGACCCAGTTTGTATTTAAATACTTCAATTTTTCCAAAATGGTTTCCGTGGTCCTTTAATTTTAGTTTCGTTTGGACAAATGGTCCTGCCGTCAATTTTGTTAACTTTTTATGTTAAATACAGGGACAAAATGGTTTTTTTATTAAAATAAAAAATAAAAAATCATATCTTTAAAATAACAATAAAAGAAAATCAAATAAAAAACCAACAAAAAAAAAAGAAAAGAAAAATCAAGTTTTGGGGGAGTAGAAATCGGGATAGAGAGAGTTTAATTGTAATTTTTTATTCACATTTTTATTAATTTTGATACAAAAATACCATTTTGCCCCTGCACTTAACATAAAAATTAACAAAATTAACAGCAGGACCATTTGTCATAACAAAACTAAAGGACCACGGGAACCATTTTGAAAATTGAAGTACGCAAATGCAAATCGGACCTAAATTCATGGACTAATAAAACGATTAACCCCACAAATTAATAACTTAAAAATAAAGCTGATCAATTGAAGCTAATTCAAGCTAAAGAGGCCTGTTTGATACAGAGTATACTCTATCCTATCCATCCAATCCAACCTATTATTCCTCCAAGCACAACCTTCCATGCGCTAGTTTCAACATGGTCCTTGGACTTTTCTCGAAACTCCTTTTCTCCTTTAGCAATGCCTCTGTCTCTCCCCCCCACCTACACTAAACGAACAAACAAACTCCCTTAGATTTGGCCTCACAACCTTTTTCTATTTGGACTTTGCAGCTTCTCTGCCGATTCTCATTCCTTTCTTAAAACCACTTATTTAGAGTTTCATCCGAGGACTGATGAGTTCACTTATTGAAACCTAATTGAGGCAGAAGCCGACAATCTTATACATGTACATGCCACTGCCCTATATATGCATGAAGCCTGTTTAAGGCTCCTTAGAGTTAGAGGTCATCACTTCCCTTCCCACCACGGTCGACCCCAATTTCGAAGCTCAACTAAAAAAACTTGCCCATTTAGAAAAAAGAGTATATTATATACTTTGTAATGAATCAAACTCAAATGGAGAGGGAAAGCCATGATGCCACAGTCATTCATTCCTCCATAGCTCTATTGCAGGAAAGGTTTCGGCAGCTGCAGAGAGTGAAGGCAATGAGAGAGGAGAGAGAGATTTTGAGAATGCTAGCTCTCTGTGACTCAGAACCAAAGCATAAGCAGTTGTTGATGATGATGAAGATGAGTACTAGCAATCCCATTCCCACCGTGCATAACAAGCCGGCCGCGGAAAGGTTGTTTTTCCATCCTGATCACCATGATCTTATTCAGCCTCATGGTCATGGATCATCAGAATCCGGAATTTCTGTGTCCCTGTGGCCAGCACTGCAGAGCAAGCATGAGGATTATATACTGTATAGGAGCACTGAGACCCCGCTGTTGATCAACCTATGGCCTTCAGTCACAGATACCCCTTCGTTAGACACTTGTTCAAATAAATTCCAAGGTTCCGATTGCGACTCTGATGTGGATACTTCTCTTCATCTGTAAACGAATTCATGCTCCTTAGAGTATTACATGAATTGCTATATTATTATTTATTTAGGCATGAGCTAACCTTCATGCATTAGAATGGTGCCATGGTGTAACATGCATGCATGCATGAAGCTGTCAAAGTTTTCAGTGTATGTATCATATCAAACTTGAAACATCACTCATGGAAGTGAAGTATGTATCACCATCCCAACCCTTTGGAACAAGAACAATGTGGCTGGCTGTATGCACTCGGCATGCGTATACGAATTAGTCTTTTCAGCTATCATCTGGAGAAATAAAATAATATCTACCCCCTTTGAAAGAATTTTTGAACTATTTGTTTAGTTTTCGATTGCCAAATTTCCTTTCCATCTGGGACAAGTTAAAATGCTGAAGAGTTGCTCTAATTTCTAATCAAAAGTTCAATTTTTGATGTCTAAATGAGTTCCTTATCGCCTTATAGTAGTCAACATTTCAAATGTTTCACAACCCTCGTGTAGGTGCTTGGTAGGTTTAGATCTTCTTCTTCTTCTTCTTATTTGGATACGGCGCATTTCTTAAGTCAAAAAACAGGGGCATTGCATATCAGCCAGCTTACGACCAAATGCTTTTGTGTTATTTACTGAATGCTGCTCATGAAATCGCCTATAACTGTAAGTGTGATTTAGAAATAAGAACTGCAAAACAACATACAACTTACAAGGCTGGACAAATTTTCACTAGTAATATTATATATATATATATATATATATATATGTGCATTTACCCAAACACAAGGCAAAAGGATAACTTAGTGTAGAAACTTTAATTGCACTGCACGCCTGCTCCAGAAGATAAAAGTTTATTTCATATATTTCAATCTTTTGAGCTTCGAAATTTTAAATTTAATAACAGAGAGGATCCTTTTGTTGCATAAAAAAGAAGCATCCAGTCCACTTCCTTTAGTAGCCGCAGCTTTCATTTCTGCATGCCATTCCAGTCCAAAGACTCCAAGACAAAATGTATATCGAGAGAGAGAGAGAGAGAATGTTGGTGTGTTTGTCTTTGTCATACATTATTGTCCACACCGCCCCCACATTCTTCCCTTCTTTTCTGCAGCGCACACAAAGCATAAGGGCAAAGGAACTCGAAAAACCGAACCAGAAAAGAAAAAGGCCCACCAAAAAGATAAAAGAGCCTTTCAAAGCTAAAGAGGGGGTTTTTTTTTATGGGAGCAGCTAGTTGACAGAGTATCATCCAATTCCAAACAGTCCCTTCCATGTGGTTGTTTCAACATTCTTCTTGGAATTTTCTCCAAACCATTTTCTCCCTTAGCAACGCCTTTGCCTTTCCCCCCACATACACAGTACACTAAACAAACAAACTCCCTTAGATTTGGCCACTCAAACTTTTCTTTTTGGACTTTGCTGTTTGCCTGCCGATTCTCATTCCTTTTCTAAATCACTTAGAATTTCATCGAACAACTAAACTCACTTGTTTAATTAATTAATTAATTGAAGCAGACTACCTTATACAAACATGTTTGTTTGTATAAGGGAGTTTGTTTGTTTAGACAATCTTATACGAACAACTATATATATATATATATATATATATATATATATTATATAAGGCTACTCTCCTCCCCACTGTCGTTCATTCTTCCATAGCTCTATTGGTTTTGGACAGCCGCAGAGAGTGAAGGCAATGAGAGAGAGAGATTTTGAAAATGCTAGCTCTCTCCGACTCTGAACCAAAGCAGTTGATGATGTTGAATAGCAATCCCTCTCGCCACGCATTAAGGTGGCAAGGTTGTTTAACTCATATCCACCTTCATTATTTTGAAAATGCTTTACAAGCCTGAGTTTCTCTCTGTGCATGGCCAACATTGCAGAGCAAGCATGAGGAGGAGAGAACTATACACATAGGAAAACTGAGACCCCACCTTTGATCAACTTACAGTACATTCATACATCACATGATGGCTAATCTTCTAAGTTGACATTAGGGGAGCAAAGAGTTTGATTTAGGTAGAGTCCCATTTTCCTGTCGGAGTTTCACATTACAAGGTCTTAAGTGATCTCTGCGTACTCCATTGCTTGATACATCAAACAAATTGTTTGTTAAGTCAGCTACAAATTTCTCGTGCGTGGGATTGATTACATGATATCAAAGTAGGGCAGGATGATTGAATATATGATTTATTACAACCGCATGTAATTGATTCTTTCTTCTATAAGGACGAGTTCACTATATACATTATGTAGGGAAAAAAATTGTCAAAACAAAATATTGATCCTCTGTATCAAAAATTTGAGAGACTCCCAGAAGATGACGAGCCTCGGCACTCAGTAGGGACCGTCCAGGGATGTTCGCACCTTGTTGAGAAAACTGGAGTTTGGGAGGTTAAGTCAATCATTTACCAATTGTGTAACTGAGAACTTATGCTTTTCACGACAGGGTGATAATCTGTGTGAAAGAGTCGCTTAGCCTTCTCTGAACCAGGATGCTCAAGCCACTCATCGTATAAGCTTTGCACTAAAGGGTTTCCAAAAGGATCCGCTATCAAAACCTGTACAATATTAAAGGATTGTCATTCAAAGCCTACAAACATCATCATTATTCCCAGGCCAAAGATAGGGTTCAATACCACAACAGCAAGCTAAATGACAAAATAAACAAAGTTAAAAATTACAAAAGATCCATGCATGTAAAACGAGATAGTCTCATGGCGACTCTGTAAAGTGAATGTCTACTTCCCCCCTTTTCTTGGACAGAATAGACAAGAAAAGGGCCAACAGTAGATGCCTCAAATATCCATCACTTAAACGGCCAAAGTTATCAAAGTTTATGAGCCTCATACTGCAAGTAAAGTCCACAAAATAACTGAAAATAATGCTACCAAACACTTACGTTTTCCATATAGGCTGTTTGTAATAACTGAATCAACTCCTTTGCAGATTGCCCAGGCTGTGGCTTAACCTGTCCTCCACCATTCAAGCAACCTGTTAACTTCCAGTTAGTATTACTTCCAAAGTCCCAGTTTTATACGAAGGATAATTGAAAATATTGAACCACATATTCATTTGAAGAATTAATTAAGTAGCACGTTTTACAAGAAACATACCTGAAGGGCACGCCATGATCTCTAGAAAATGATAATCACATTTTCCAATTTTGATTTTCCTGACAATGTTTTGCAGGTTCCGGAAACCGTAACATAGTGCAAATTTCAATACGGTCTTCCCTTCCACCTAAATGAGAGGGCATCAATATTCTATACAAAAACGGACAGCAATGCTAAAACAAGGACTTAGCCCTTAATTTTTTTTCCAAATCTATATACTACCCACCAATACTGTACGGATGCAAAGATAAAGACTGGAAATGCCATATGACCTGGTATACCTGGAATACAATACCAGAAAACTATCCAAACAACCATAACAAGGTAGGTTTTACATGCATAAATAGCCAGAAAACCATGACAAGCAGATCACCTAAACTAAATCACAACTAGTATCGGCCAATTGTCCTACTTCCCTCTATATTTTATCAAGTGGTCAGGCTAGAGACATAAACAACCATAGGTAATTACAATCTAACCAGTGCTTCAAAACACTGATGACCTTCCCCTGCCTCTTACAAGCCTAGCACATTTGTGAACAAAAGTATAAAGAAACTTTACTTACTTCCAAAGTCACTTCCTGGAAGTCTGAATTTTTAATAGTTCTGAAATCAACAGGGCCTTTGACTTCTCTTCCAAAGAGCACTTTACCAGCATAACGGAATATTGTTTCTGCATAACCCCCCGAGCTTCCCTGGACTCCATAAAGATGCCCTTCATTAAAATTTGTCAACCTGGTGGAACAACGTATTTGTTAAAAAGTCCACAGCACATAGAATGAGCCTTATCGAAATATTTGCAGCTCTTACATGCCATCCAGAGAAGACTCTTCTAAGCCTTTAAAATCAACTCCTTTTAACTGCAGCCGCCCAAAACAACAAAGATTTTGAGTTCATATAAGTAAGCATTATTTAGAAAAGTGGAATAAAGTGGAGATGGTAATAATTACTTAAAATTTTGGTCTCACCTGTATCAGTTCTAAAACTTCCCCAGATGTCAACACCGAATCTACCTCT
The DNA here is from genome assembly GCF_902201215.1 of Prunus dulcis. NCBI lineage: Eukaryota > Viridiplantae > Streptophyta > Magnoliopsida > Rosales > Rosaceae > Prunus > Prunus dulcis. The sequence goes on along the minus strand of NC_047653.1, from coordinate 369,053 downwards.
GAAACCCTAAGACCTTCATTCTCATTAGTTTTGGATTGTTCAACTTCAAAAACAAAGTCATCACGTGAAGCCTCAAGCTTCTTATCATAACAAGGCATCACAGTCACATGGTACACATCAGCCGGCCTGTCAAATAAAATCATTCAGGGATATGCAATGAAAATAAGATACTTCTGTCAATTCATTTAATTTCACCAGAAGAAAATTATGTACTTCAAACTTCCAATACTAAATACTGCCAAGGCAGCATAACAATCATATGTGAACTAAACCTATGAACAATTGTGCCTAAGATCCAAGGACAGCTAGTTTCTCATGAACTTTAACAGAAAATGATGCTAATATATGCTAGAAAATTGTCAATTTCCATCGCACAAAATAAATTTATAAATTCTAAGTAAAAGAGGAGAAAAAGGGAAGGAACACAAATTTTTTATGCATGCATAACAGCTAAGTACGCGCTAAGAATTTCATTACTGATATAGAATGGGCCTATTAACCAGACTGTCAACAGGAGAAATTTGATAAAAATAATATGTACATATTATGGAACATCAATTATTAGAATTCTTATAAAGCTACAAGCATACAGAAGAAATGATCCACATCCCAATTATGATCACAGTTTGGCTGAAAAGAGAGCAGGCTTGAAATTTAGACACAAAAAACAACCTATCAACCAAGAAAAGAAACAAAGGACCAAAAAAAAAAAAAACAAAACAAAAAATACCTAAGACCCATTTTTTGGCATATATTATTTTTAACAATAACTCCAATTGTTTGCTGGGGACTCTTCACTGAAGAAATATACGGAAGAACATAGGATCCAAGTTGTTTTTCAGCATAGCATATCCAACCTGCAAAAACACATATTTTATAAATCATGACAGAAACAATTCACCACATTCTTTATCAACAAAAGCAAAAATGTGAATATAGTATTGAACTATTATCTTTTATCAATTAAAAACCCTTTCTTTTTCTATTTCCAGTTCGTGTACCTCTACAGCAAAGCAGAAAAATAAATTTCAGGCCTCTTTTCTCTCTCTTTTGTGTCTGTTTGAGCAGGGAAGAGGAGAAAAGGATATAATGCAATTACCAAACAATTATAGGCCTTAGATGTATATACCTGGACACGCTGATGAAATCATGGGCAAGGAAGATTGACAGCTTTTATCATCTGTTGACTGGCTTTGTTTGTACCTTGTGATGAACTCATTACAAGATTCAACAAGAGTTAAATCTCTACTGCAACTTGTATCAAATATAGCCTTTACACCCAATGACTTAAAAAAAGTCGTGAGTTTCCTAAAGACCTGGAAAATTGAAATAACATCCGATGTTAATATCCAATGACAACAGGTATGCTCGACTAACTTATTGCATACACCAACAGTGAATGAACAGTTATTAGGATTCTATAAGAACCTTGACTTAGAGTTAACAATTCATTGTAGGGAAAAACAAGCTGCAACGTTATATTTGACCTGAAGTGGTGAAATTCCAAAATACACGGCAAGTGAAGCTCTTGATTGAGGAGATAGGGAGACAATGACAGCTTTTCCCTTATCAATATTAAAAAGGAACTCATCCAAACTTTGCTTCTCCAGCATAACTGTCTCCGCTGATGTTACACACCCACTGCACAGTACAGAAAATCATAGATATTATCCCATTTGTATGGGCTTACAGTAGATTCTAACTTGGTTGAGCTAGTCTTAATCATAATCCACCCAGGAGGAAGGTCGGTAAATTCGAGCCAACTATTTTATGTTCACGGTACCTAGTCTTGCACAATATATTATGCAGATTCTAAGAACCCAGTTATTTTTTTCCTTCGAAATTTTAAAATGGCAAATATCGTTACAACATATATTGTTAGTGAAAATTAGGCCAAACAGCGAGTCCTATCCCAAATATGAAATAACAACTTTAACATGGAAATTAAGGCTGGTAAAAAAAGTGATTAGATTAAAAACTCGAACTTCAACGCGCCCTAGTACCCGAATTCTGATTTGTTTCACATTCAAATTACATATAAAAAATCACAAACATGATTTACCTGCATGCTAAGCAATCTTTGAGTGAAATTTTAACTGGTTCTGTTTTCAATTGCTTGCTAGAAGTTGAAACCTTCACAACAAAAGAAAGAAAAAAAATTACGAACAAGCTTAAATATCATTACTTCAGCTCCAATTAAGAATAAATGCATATGTCAAAATCGAAGAGCTGACACTTGCTTCAACAATTAGGAAAACGAAAAAAAAAAACAAAAATTTACCAGAAAAGGAAAAAATAAAGAAAGGGAGAAATTTACCTCAGGCTTAGCAGAGGGCTTGGTTGAGGAGGCTTTGAGTCCTTTGAGAGAGACTATGCAAGCCTGAGATGGCGCTATGAAATCGTTGAGATCTCCAATTCGAAGCGTCGCCGAGAACTTCTCTGACATCACTTTAAAGCCGACAAATTTAAACCGGAGCGTATTCAGTAAGTCGAAAATTTGATATGAGGGTTTCTGCAAATTAGGGTTTTTGGAGTTTGAAGATGAACGAGAAAGGGAAAATGGGTTGATAGGTCAGAGGCGGTGCATTTACCAGAAGCTGGGAGAGAAGAGAAGGTGCGGCTTAGCCGCGCTTAGGTGATCTTGTGTAATTCATAAGAAGGCTGTTTAGACTAGCAGCCAATGGGGTTGTAGAAGGGTGTGGAAAAAAGAAGGTCAACGAAAGTAGTTTGATTTGTATACTCGTTTTGGTGAGGGTTTGATATGTATCTACTTGTTTCGTTATCTATTAAATTTCGGTTGCTTTGGTTGGTCGGTCGGGCCCTTTGTATACTTGTGCACCGTCAGCGTTTGAGGCACGTGTCGACCACGGTCCACCACGCCACTCATCTTTTACGCTTTTTTATTTATATTATAATATAAATTCCAATTTTTAGATATTTTTTCATATTAAAAATAAAAATATCATTAGACTAAAATGTAATTGATACTTTTTAAATTATTTTTTCATTAATTCTTATATTATGTTTTGTTGAATTGATTAACATAATTTTTTTTTAAGTGCACACATTTATCCCAAAATGTAAATTTATCATCAGAATTAATCATGTTTTGAATTATCGCGGCAATTGTCTAAAATGCGCAATATGTTATTTTTAGGAAACTAAGGACATGGTTACTATAAATTGCCTCATGGTTTGTTATTGTAAATGATTAACTAGTACGTTATATTATAAGAAAAAGAAAAAGAAAAAGTTATATTGTACCAATATTCTTTACTAAAAAGAGTTGTATATGAGCCTCCACACCTTTCCTTCAGCGCCTGCCCCCCTCTAGGAGAAGCATTTATATAAAACGAGGGCATCATTATTTTGTTATTTTTAATCAATTATGATATGACATATGTGTTAACTTTTTCACGTGACGGACTGTGATTAATCTAAAATAGTAAAACTGTGTTATCCCTGTTTCATACAAGTTTTTCTACCCCTCACTCTCTCCCCTTCCTCTCCTCCTCTTGCTTTGATTTTGTGTGGTTCTTTTGTTTTTGCAGATGTTTTGGTTTGATTTGGTTTGGTTTGTTTGTTTGTTTGTTTTTTTAAGAGTTCATGTATAGATCTATTCCATATCTATACTTTTCCCGAGGATTGACAATTGGTTTTGGTCGACTTGGATGATTTTGCTGGAACTCTTGTGTATCTTAGAGGTTGTTGAAGCAGCCAACATGAAACACCATTGTCGTCATGATTTAGTTGCTGTTTTTGGCCCATATACACAAGGTTTTAGCTCATGTTTAGAATTTGGAGTTACAATAATGGAAATTGACAGTTTGTGCAGGTTAGGGTTTAGCCAGTGCGGCACTAAGGGTTTAGCCGGTATGACACTTTGGATCTCTTTGGGTGTTAGAGAGGATGTGGAGTTGTGGTCATGTTTTTCTTTGTCTGTTTTAGTCAATTACTCATTATGATTTTCTTAGTTTGTATTTTATTTCGGCTGACATACGGATTAGTCGTTTCTACTGTTGCACAGTGAATCTATATTGTTAGTCTGAGTACAAATACTTCAGGCTACTGAATCAAGAGTTTGAATATTTGTTGGTTTAAGCATAATTTTCTCCATATTCATTTGGTCACTGATGATATTGTATCCATTTCGACACTTTTGTGGCTTTGTACTATGTTCTATTTCTTGAATAAATACTATCGCTTTATTTCCCAAAAAAAAAAAAAAAAAAGAGTTGTATATGTTTAGAAGAAACAAAAAAAGTTGCATATGATCAATAAGTAAAATATGCAGCCCCTAATTGAAAATGGGGTATCAATTTATTTAACAAATAAAAATAGTAAATGATGTTAGTTATTAGGCATTTGAAAGTTCAACATTATCAGTGGGGTTTAGTCATTTGAAAGTTCGAACCTCCATGCTCCATGGCACTTGACATTGTGTATGAGTAAATCTCCCTCCCAACCCTCAAACCTATGGTTTCTTCTATATATACAAGCTTTTGGGTTATTGTCTAATGCAAGTCCTTGTATATGGTCTATTAGCTTGGGGTACTGTTACCAAGCAGATACACTTTTGCTAAACACATGTAGCTAATTAAGTTCAATTATCACAACACAAGAAAGCAAAGGTGAGAGGTTTGAGAAGTCCTCCTGCAACAGAGCTTGTAATTAGTTAAGGCAGCTCTAATGTTACGTTGACCACTTGAGATTATAGTTCCAAGTTCAAGGATGGTTCATCAAGAAAGAATAAACTCTACAAGAACATACTGGCCTCATCAATTTATTGTAAGAATTCAAAGGCAGCAAAAGCCTACATTTTTATCATCACCGTCCGTCTAATCATCACACATAAGAAGTGACTAGTTTTAGTTACAAAGTAGTGGTTGGTGTTTTGTTGGGGTCTTTGTGGTTCCTAGAAGAAGGCTGGCTAGACCTAGACCCCCTACCACCTGGTGGCGCTGCTGCTCTTGCTCTTGTTGCCACCATACAAGCGGAAGAGATTGAAAGCAGAAATGCAAGAGAGCACCACAGTGCTCAGACTAACTAATAAAGCGCTTGCAATTCCCTCCCCAACTTGGTTGCAGAACTTGTCATACATATTGCATATCTTCATCCATTGCAGCTCTGACTGCCCCAACTTGGCAAACACCGCAGATTGCGCAGCAGCTCCTACTGCAGCCACACTCACATATGCCATCACCTACACAAACCCATTAACAAATTAATGATTTCTAATTAAGTACCAAATTCTGATTAAAATAGGCGAAGGCTTCTCTGCTTGCTATTAATTTTCACAGTTATTTCTAATTAACTACCAAGGCAATAATAATTAGTACCAAAAGGAGCTACTTAATTAATCAAGATGCAATGTAATGATACCTGATCACCAGAGAAAATGATCCAAGCTATGGGCTTGCTGAAGAGCACATTTCCTCTAACCATGCTCACAACACAGCGCAGCACTTGCACCAGAGAGTATGCAGCAATTATCCCATTGACTATCACCAAAAACCTACATAACAAAACATGAATAAAAAATTGCCTCAAAGAGGAAAACAGAAACATGGGGGATTTAGAACAGAGGAGCATTGGAGATGTACACAAGAGCTTTCATGTCAGTGAATTTAGCTTTCTTCTGGATTGTGAAGATCTCTTTGACCTGGGTATCAGTTCCCACAAGAGCAGCAGCAATGACTCCTAAACCACAGATCACACACCTCAAAACCAACTCTGCCACCCTCACTCTCCGATCAATCACTTTTAAATTGGTGCTGTGATACACCGGAACATTCCCAGGACTAACACCAACACCCAAGTAGCTCATTCTTCCCAAATATGAAAAACCAGTCGTAAAAGCCTAAAACTTTGCTCAACAAGTTGAAAAAGAAGCAAGCAAGAACAAAACTCTCACACCCACACAACAGTAGTACCCCACCCAGCAATTTGCACTATCATCACTCAGTCCACCTACCTTCAACTTCCCACTACTTTATATAGGGGCTCAGAAAAGCCTTCTTTTTTCTTTAATAAAGTTCCAACCTTTTTCTTGTTGGTTTTTTTTTCTTCCCTTTCTTATTCTATAAATTCCGAAAATATTATATTTGGTGACTGGAGCTTTGCTGCCAACATAGCATGCAAGGCCTGCCAAGTGGTGAAAGACAGAGGCGCTTGTTAGGGGGAAAGGGCACCTCACCATTCACTTAATTTAGCTTAGCGACATTAAATGGAGCCTCACCTTACCTCTGGTTTTCTGCATTTATTAAACATAGTGGCCTGGGATCTTTTGGGGGAGTTTTTCTTTTATTATTATTTATTTTATGAAATTTTCTCCCTGTAATTTGTTTCTAGGAAGAGGCAATATTTGCTTGCCCCAAGGAAGGAGTTAGATAAGGTGAGGAACTTAAATTCTACCATTAATAAATGATGTCTGTTTCTGGTGGTGGAATTCATGATGACCAATTTTTACCATTAGAGTTAAAGAGAATAAAGGAAGACGCAAAGTTGGATTATGGTGGTGGGGTCATTTTGAATTTTGTTGTGTTAGTGGGTCCCTGTCGGTTTTTCCATGGTAGGTAAGGTTTGTGTACGCGAGATGAGAGATGAGAGTAGCATGAAGAAAGAAAGTTGGTGTTTGCTTCTAACCACCACCAGTCACTAATACTGACTAAGGACTATGGACTGTGGAGCCATTTCTGTCTTCCTTCCTACTCAATTCACATTAACACTAAAAGAGCTTCACCACTACTATGGACTATGGACACACTGTTCATAAATCTTCATCCAATTTCACTTGCAAGTAATGTCTCAAAACTATATCACAACAATAATAATTCAGATTACACATATAAATGGGAAGTGATTATATTAAATTTTGAAATAAGATAACTTATTAGGAGCCGTGTTTGGATTGGTATTTGATTGATATTTGGATTGGTATTTGATTGATATTTGGATTGGAATTGAGAGGAGGAGAGAGATGGCATGGAGTGGAGGCAACTGTTGTTGATGACCCTGCTCTAGGCTCTTTCTCTGTGCCCATTGACAACATGCATACTTATATGGGATCTGATTGATTGGGTTAGTCTTTTCACGTAGAGCTAGCTTAGCTATTATGAGTATCCATGCATGTGAAAGCGACCATGCACCCCCATGCCATCTTCTTTTAGTGACTGCCTGCTCATAATATACAGGGAGAGAGGTTAGGACTTGGGAGAGGAGAGGCTAGCTATCAGCTATTTTGTGACCTGACTCACAGCCCATATCTCTGCTCCACCACTTGATCATAACCCTTTTATCTTTCATTTTTTATATTTTGGTTAGAAATCAATCAATTGAGTTGAAGCCTAGAATATGAAAAACATGTTCCAGTTTTTGGGTTATGGGCCAATCTGCTGCTCAACCTAGCCCAAACCTTGCATGTTATTCTCAAATGAGAAACTCGGGCCTAGTAGTATAGTTGGGCCAGTTTCAGGGTTAACTGGCATTTTATAGTGTGGGGGTCTAATCTAAAGTTCTTAGGTGATGCTTTATCTCTTAACTGTTGGATTAGCTTAACGAATTTGATCTAACGGCTAACAAATTTGATGCAACGATTAAGAGATAGAATCTCACTTAAGAACCATACATAAGGCCCTCACTATAGAATTCGTATTCTCTAAAAGCAGAAACTGGGGCCTGGTATAAGCATAATTGGGGCAAATATTTGAATCCAAAGGTCCACCAACAAGTGTAAAGTAATGCATCGACCATAGCCCCAAACAATTTTGTTTTTTGTTTTTAAATTTTAATATATATATATATTAAACATAGCTAGCTAAGAGTAAAAGAGTCGATGCATCGACCATAGCAGTCCTGGAAATAATCTAAGGAATTAAAGCAGAGCAGAGCAGAGCACAGTGAAAGTGAATGGAAACTCAAAAATAATTTTAATTGGATCTGTATGTGATACATACATAGTGATAATACCAGAAGTGCAAATTCTCTCTTTTAACTTGTTTCACTGCAAATCCAAATCCTCCACGCTTTCATCAAGGAAGGTACTCAAACTTGCAGGAATTATGACCTGTCACCCACCCAAGCACAAAAATAAGAAGAAGAAAGAAAAAGAATTACGGTATGTATATAAGCTGAAATGAATAATGAATTATTACTTGGATCAAGAGCAGTGACGAAAGCAGCAGCATTGAAGTAGCAAGTCCCTCCTTGCTGCTTCAACTTTTGATAGTAATTGTTGAAGGCGTAAGAGGCGTGGTGCTGTAGAGTGTTGGGCAAGTAGCATGCTTGGTTTTCTTGGATCTTACTGCAGTCTGCTCCTCCCACTTGACAAGCCCAATTAAGCGCCATTTGCAGCTCCGCGTCTGGGGTCTGCTCATCGGCTATGCACCATTCCTCCTCCAACTGCCCTCCTTTCATTTCACAACAACAACAATAACAACGACAACACAAGGCAATTAAAAGAGCTCTTTATTAATAAATAGAATAAATAATGACGAGACGAGACGAGTTTAATTACTACCACATCTTTGTGGTGTTTGAGCCAAAAACATGAGAGCTAGCACAATCCATAGCAGCAAAGTAGAAGACATTGTTTTCAAGTTGTACTCAACAAAAACTTGTGACTGCCGCAATTCAAACATCTCCACCGACTCTCTATAGTATTTATGGAGCAACCAAACCAACTGGGCCACAAGAGATTCTCATCTCATCTTTAAAAAGAAAAGCTGAAATCAAAGTAACATGCTATCATATGCGTTCCTTCAATTCTACGTAATAACGAATCAAATCTAAGACTAATATATTATATACTCTCTCTCTCTCTCTCTACAATGCCTAAAGTACCCTCATCCTTGCAATTTGCAATGGCTTTGCTTTTCAATATTTTTAAAATGAGCCACCGCCAATCTAGGCACAAACAAGCTATATGCACTTTTGCCAAGTTACATTTGGGTCCAATCCAAGAGTGATCGCTTCCTCGTGTATTACCTACCCTCAAACTAACTTGTAATAGAATACAATGTCATGAAGCACTCATGTCGTGCATCTATTTTTTCCTACTTGCAACTTGCCACCGCAAAAAAACAATGGCCTTAATTCCCTTTTTGTTCCTCTCTTGGTTTAACATATATACCCTTCAGTCTCATCCTATCCTCCAATCTCCATCTCTCTTTCTCTACAGTCTACCCTCTAATATAATGTCTCCTTGGTTTTTGTTAATCCTTGTTTCTGCTCTCTTCCCACTTTCCCCACAGGTCCACGGTCTCAACTACACCGATGTGCAGGCAGCAGTTACGGATATGAGATCAAAGTCTTACTATGGTTTTGCAATTCTTCTGCAGATGCTAAACAGCACGTCGCAACCATACCGGTCCTTAACTTTCTTGATGCCAGGTGACTCCCAATTATCTGAATCCCCAATATCAGTAGACCATCTCGAAGATTTCCTGATAAGTCACGCTGTCATAACGCCTCTCCTTTTCAATGACTTTTTACATTTTCCAACCGGGAGCCTTATACCATCTGGTGCCGAGAACAAGATGATCAGAATCAACAACCGCGGCAGAGCTAACTTCTTTGTCAACAATGCGCATATTGTCACACCCAATATTTGCCAGAACTCTTACATTAAGTGCCATGGAATTGATACTGTAATTCAGTACGAGAATAGCTCATACATAAATAGCTAAATGAATCCAACATCATGCTGGTTCAACTTACAGACCCCTACTAGTACTACATTAATGCTATGAAGCCTCTCTGCCTCTAGTTAAGGTCTCTTTATCGCAAAAGAACTTTATTCTGTCCATGTACGGTCTTGCAAGTTAGTTATACAAATATTCATCTTCAAGAAAAGTTCTAATCCTACTCCACTAACACATATAATGACCAGATCGAACCACGGTGGATTAAACTGCATTTATCCTTCTCCCCAATGAATCTATTCCAATTACAGTTTAATTTTTGTTCAGTAAAGAATGCTAAAGAAATCCTCATTTGATTCATTGAACACAAAGAAACATGTTACTGAAATAGAATATACAGTTTATTATGTAGCAGATAAAGCATAGCATTCAGTAACAAAAAAGACTTTGTTATTCATGTTCTTCACGTGCACCATGTACAACCACTCACCAGTAACTTCAACACCCTTTAAGAATGCACAAACTCTTCTACTGTGAAAGGACTTTCACCTTTTGGTCAGTATATCTTGTGCATAAGATGGTAGATTAGATACTGACCACGATGAAGCAAAAGATGAAATAGGAACAGTACGAAACAAATTACTAACATATGACAGCGGATTTAGATAAATCTTTGATGAATTTGTTTTCCATAAGTTCGTCTGCCATCACCCAATCTCCGGTTTGCTTGAGCTATTCTGCTTTCTGCTTCGGACTTCTGGGAACAATCAGAACTTCTGGACAACTTCTTGGCACAAAAGTTAAATCCAAACTCCATCTTGTTTTGAGATAAGCTTTCATGATGTCCATATGGAGAGTCATAGCCCATCTCGTCAAATTCCTGCAAAAATTCAACCCTATTTCAAACATTTATGACTTGCAATCAATCTGGAAAAGCATGCAGGGTTTATGAGTTCTATAGGAGACTATTAGAACCAAACAAACATGTAATAGATAAAACAAAATTAAATGTGACCTTGGACTTTGTTTTAGCATAATAGGGTGTCAAGCAAGGATTTAAATCCTTCAGGAACATGTCATCAGGACTTCCAGGGCTGGTTGGATCACCAGAGCTGAACTCCTGTTTGAATGAACAGATTATTAGTGAAAAGGAAGTTGGAAATGTAAATTGACTTGAACATCACTTCGTCTATTACATTTGTAAATCTAAGATCATTCGGCCCTAGCTGTCTATTACATTTTCCAAATTATTACTTAATCAAGTTGTGCTTACAACAGAATTGGAAGGTTCATTGTCATCATATGTTGGGGTTCTTGGAGAACTGTCATCACGTTGAAAACGTGCCCTAACTGAACATTTATCTGCCTTCACCTGCTCAATGAATATAACATTTGTCAGAAAAATCTAAGATAAAAACCAAAAGTAAATAAATAAAACCCAGACCAGCATTTAGTTCCCTCAGTAAGCATAGTATTCCACAGAGAAGAGAACATTATAGTCATAATGGATGTTGGAAAGAATCCTCTAACAGTAGAATATTGCATTACGATGTAAAAGGATCAATTAAAAAGTGAAAAGGTGAATGGCAATGCATTACGACATAATGGATGTTGGAAAGAATCCTCTAACAGTAGAATATTGCATTACGACGTAAAAGGATCAATTAAAAAGTGAAAAGGTGTTCACCTCAGCAAGATCCTCTGCAAGGCACTGAAGTTGGCCAGTAAGGGAAGTGACCTGCCTTTGAAGATTTGGGATTACTTGTTTTGCTTGCTTCAGCTCTGACCCCTGTTTCTCTAACATCTCTTGAAGCTGAGAATTCAAAACATCTGGAAACAAAATCGCATTCTTTAATGATTTGATTTCTTCCCTTTGCTTCAAACACAAATCCTTCAATTTATCCACCTGCACTTTCCAAACAAGTCCACCGCCTCATTATTTCTCTATTACAAAACCACACTCAAATTGGCCCAATTTATTACTGTCCAATTCAAATTTAAAAGGTCTGGACTTTACTGCCGAATTGTTTCAAAAGTTTGAAATCTGTGACACTAATATGTACTTAATAAATGTACACGCAGAGTTAACAAAGAAAAAAAAAATTTCAAAATTTAAAGTTCAACCTTATTATCTGCCGAAAAAAGAAAGGACAAAATGACTCACTTCTCTGTTCTTTTCTTCAAGCATCAACTTGAGCTCGGCAATCTCCACTTCTTTCTCCTTATTCAGATTCAAAAGCTCTCTCTCACTTCTTAACACCATGGCCAGTGTCCTGGTGTTCCCTTTTACCTCAGTCAACGCTTTGACCTCCTTTTTCTTATCTGACGACGTCGTCCCTGTTCCTTTCCCAAAGAGCTTCCTACCCAACGCCGTTAAATTCGAACCCGCCCCGTTCCTGGCCATATTTTTCAGGTCGCCGGCGATTAGATCGGACGGAATCATCAAGCCCGTGGCCTTAATTGGCTTAGCCTTGGACGTGGATCGCTTTTCCATGAACGTTTTCATCATTGTGGCGATGTTGGGATCCGACGCCTTAGATTTGACGACGGCGCGTGAGGATGTGGGGAGCTTGAGCTCAGTGGAAGACGAGGGGTCGGAGAAGTGCGACGAGGTTGAGGAGCGTGCATCGTACGAACTGTACCGCGACGAAGGCTTCATTGTAAGGCACTGAGCCGACTTACTGAGCTCTGCTAGTGCTAGGGTTTCTGAGGATGAGGGAGGAACTGAGCGACTACTGGAGAGTATTTGAAGTTGGAATTGAATTATTGAATGGTTTTGAAAAAGAGGAGGAGCTCCAGGACACGTGGCGCTGTCAGCAGCTGTGTCTTGCCGCTGTCCCAATTCAAATTTTTGCGCCATCCGCGCCGTCAGCCTTCGTTTTGTTCGATTAGAGCTCGTTTAAGGGTGCCTCGTTTAATTACTAAGTCCCCCTCGCTCATTTTCTATATTACGGTATTACCATTCCCAGCCTTAGATATCAAACGGCGTGTCGTCTCAGTGGTGTTCGCTTAGATCTGTGCACTGTTAATATGTGGTGGATAGTAATTTCGCGTCTCCAAATATTTGGTTTCACTGTCCATTTCTTTTCTAAAATTGTTCAAAGGATAAATCTAATTCGCAAAGAATACTTCTTTTTTAGATTTTTACGTACACTTGAAAATACTTGTGATCTACATTTAAAAAAATCTTAATCACTTGATTAATCTATTTCATATCAGCTATATTAGATTATAAAATAAATTCACCATTTTTTAATCTAACATGGAAAAAAGGCCGTGTTGGAGTTAGATGAAAATTAGGGTGTTGATTAAAACAAAGTAAAAAAAAAACCGATCTCATTTAAGATGAAGAACAATAAATAATACGATATAAAAGATTAGCATTAATTATATTAATTTAATTATGTATGTTGACTTACATAAATAAACTTTATAAGATCAATTAAATGATTAAAAAAAATTTAAATACTTGTTAATGCATCGATGTCAAATGTAAAAATTCGAGATCCGTATATTTAATATTCACGGTCATTTAAGGATTTTACAACCAAAAAAGGTGGTCTTGAGGACCAATCCACTCCAAGCGAAATGGACAAGTTCAGCATCCAAAACTGACAAACCCAGTTACTTACTGTTCAAAACAGCTCGGCCCAAATCAAGTCCATCTCTAATATTCATCTGAATTTTTTCTTTCAGACCAAATAAAACTTCTTATTTTCTTGTCCGGCAAACATCATTTTCTTTCGGAACAAACACAAACCGAAGTACCCCAAATAAAAAACCCAAGCTCGGGTTTTTTTGTCCTCCCAGTAAATTAGTACAGTACAGTCATAGTCAGTTTACAGCAAAATTAAAAAACAGACAATATATATACTGCCCCTAAAAGCTTGAGCATTTATGACACACAAAAACCCGAATACCTAAATCTTCAGAAAGGAGAGAAAATCTCACAAATGTCTGAATTTCTTAACTGACCCGTTGATCCCCATTCGAAAAACTATCAAACCCAATTACGGTAGTTCAAATTGTTTGGGGGTTTAAGTCCTTGTATAGATACCAAGTCGTTGTGCTTCTCGTTTATTTCAGTGCGTTTGAACAGACACACTTAAAGCAGGTGCTGCTGCTCGTGAGCTCGCTCAGCTTCAGGAATCAACAATGGGTCGTTCTCGTGGAAACTTTCATTCTGATGAGGACCCCACTCAAAGGTTTTAGTTGGTTTTAATTAAAGTGTTATTCTTTTCCGTAAATTATTAGTTAAAGTTGCATTCAACCTTGCGTGGTTAGGGATTTTCATTTTGTGTGTTTTTATTTTGGGGTCAAAATCTGCATTTGGGTACGTTTTGGAGCTTTGATTGTGTGCTTCTGCTGAATGAAAACGTCGATCAATTGTTAAACTGGTATACTGGAGAATAACTGTGTAGTCAACTGGAAGAGCCAATCCCATATATTCTAGCTCATGGCCAGGAAAGTGTATAGAACGGAGTAATGTAAAATGGGACTGCGGATTCTTACCTAAACTTTTAGTCAATCCCACATTACTCATGTGGGATTTTCATTTTCCCGGAAAATACAGTCAATCCCACTTAGCAAGTGATAATTCTACAAATGCGTTTTGCTTTACTTTTTCTTTATTAGTCTTATTTTAGTTCACTTTTTTTTTTCTGCCATTGGGACCTTCAGGCTGCCTGTTTCCTATCCTATGACAGAATCCTTTACTCAACATCCATCTTTCATAACTTGGACCGTACTGATGTTTCATTATCTTTTTGGAACATATATGAAGTTTTATCTGAATACCAACTTTTGATCAAGCAGATCAAGGAGAAAAAAGAATGCATCCACTGGAGAAAACTTAGAATCTTCAGCAGCAGGTACTTTTCACATCATCATGTAGTTCTGAATCGAATTTGTTAAAAAGTGGGATATTGCAAATGGTTTGTATAACTTTGCTGTTTCAACTTCTTGTTATAGTGGTATTATGATATTGTAATCATGTCAAGGAAGAATTACTCTACACTCTTTGTTTATTGACACATCCCCAAAAATAATTATTCATTCTTTATTTTATGTTAAATTTTGTTTTAAACTTTCAAAATTTCCAGGCGCAGGTCAGGTAACAAGTGAAGGGAAAAGGGCTTACCACTGCAATTATTGCAACAAAGACATTACAGGGAAGATCCGAATCAAGTGTTGTATGTGCCCTGATTTTGACCTATGTATAGAGTGTTTTTCTGTTGGAGCTGAGCTGACATCTCATAAAAGCAATCACTCTTACAGGGTTATGGTTAGTATTAAGAAACCGTCTCATTTTTCTTATATCTTTTTAAATAGAGTTCTCTGTGGTTCTTATTTATTGGCAGACTATGTGAATCAAGTGTTGTGTAACATAGAAATGAGCCTATCCCTGTTTAAGCAATTCTCTAACAACTAAAGTTAGGCGTCCTTTTCCTCTATGAAGTTGAGAGGAATGCTATCATCTTTTATTTTTATTTTGACTTACCCTTTCAACAAATATTCATCATATCTAACTGAAACTCTGTTTGTAAATGCTTTTCCAAAGGTAAATAGAATGTGCACTCAATCATTTATTTTTTAACATGTTATGATTCTCAGCCAATAAAGTTGGTAGTCTAGTTTTATCCAGTTATGATGCAATGTTTGAAATTAGTGACTTTGGACAATAAAATGTAGCCCTCTTTGCACTTAAGTTTTTATTTATCTATTTATTATATATATATTTCCCTTTCAACAGGACGATTTATCTTTCCCGCTTATTTGCCCAGACTGGAATGCAGATGATGAAATACTGCTTCTGGAGGTACTTTGTTTTGTTTTTAATCCCTCAAATAAAGTTGCTACTGATCCTTTTTCAATCTTTTCAACAATGTATTTGGACTTTGGGGGTAAAATTTGACTTGTATCCAATTTCAATCTTTGTTATATAAATTCCCTTATTGCAGGCAACCGAAATGTATGGATTGGGGAACTGGGCTGAAGTTGCTGAGCATGTTGGGACAAAGAGTAAAGAACAATGTATAGAACACTACACAAATGTTTATTTGAACTCGCAGCGCTTTCCTATTCCGGTATGATGCATTTTGAACAAGTCAGGTCTCTTTCAATCTTAACCTTTCACAAAAATAATCAAGTTCTGGAATGTTTGCGTTCAAGGACATGTCTCATGTAGAAGGAAAAAATAGAAAGGAGCTTCTTGCTATGGCTAAAGGGCATGGAGAGGACAAGAAAGGTTAGTGATAATTACTTCCTCTCAATGTTTGGTATCTCTGTTTCCTTACATTCTGAACTGTTAGCATGCATTAACAAAGTTATTTTCATATACTGGACTTTTAGACAGGCATATACGGTGGCTGATGTTCTCTTCTGCCCAATTAAAGTTCCAGTCTCCCATGCTATGTATAGAACTGTTCCTCATAGTTTAATGATAATTCTCATGGAAGACATACACTAGATCAATTTCCTGCATTCAGTTTCCCTATATTTATATTCTTTTAAAATAACAAAGAACATTGAATTTTCGTGAATTAGGCGGCCCTTACTTTGTAGTTTATGTATGACTTCTGGTTGTTTTGGTTATATTCTCGTTCATTTTATTCTTCTTAGTGTTAGTTTTTCTTATTATCAAATACTTGTGACTGTTGTAGGATTTCCTATGCTGGGGGATCATAGTTTGAAGGAGGAATCTCCATTTTCTCCTTCAAGAACAAAGTATGGTCATCATTCCCACAAAATAATGATATTAGACTATTTGTACACATATGGTACATTTTAATGGGAATCTTCTTGATTTACTCAGAGCAGAAGATATGCACAAAGGTGGCCATTCTAGCCGTTTACTGTCTAGCATCAATACTGGTCAGATAAGATCTATTCTTGACTTCCTGTTTCTGATTTATCAAATATAGATGATCTTGGACGTTTCTCAGGTTTATTCCTTTCTTTCTTATACTTCAGATGCAGAATCTGGACTTCGCTCTAGTGGTGCAAGTGTGGCAGCAGCAGCTGGTAACAAGAAGCCATCCAACATGGCCCAGGTTAAAGATGGTCATGCTGTCATTAAAGTCGAAGGTGATACAAAATTTTCATCAATAGATTGCAACTAGCACGTCGTTTTTTTTTTGGGGGTCAAGTCCTAACAAAATCCGACACAAGTTTAAACACTATGGCTGAAGCAATGATGGTTGTACTCTGTGTGTGTGTGTGTGTTTGTGGTTTCAGGTAAATCACATTGACTGGTGTTAATTTTGACAACACAAGAATAATTTTTCCTGTGTACATCACAAACTTCTAGTCGTCTACTAAATGAATATTAAGAAGTTACAAGATTTGGTGTGGGATCCATAATTTACTAGTAATTGGTCATCTAATATTGTTTCTATTGTTTATGGCAGAACCTCAAGCGGATAGAAAAGGGAAGAAACCAAGTTCTTTGGGGAGTGCGGGCCCTTCTTTAGTCGAGTTGAGTGGTTATAACGTCAAAAGGCAGGAGTTCGATCCCGAATATGATAACGATTCCGAGCAGCTATTGGCTGACATGGAATTTAAGGATACTGACACTGAAGATGAGCGTGATCTGAAGTTAAGAGTGTTGCGAATCTATTCAAAAAGGTAGCTCACGAAGTTGATTTTGGTACATATTTATACCTAGATTAGTATATTATAATTCATTTATTTTTTGGAACTTGAAGTAGGCAAAACGCCGACCAAATTAGGAATAAGTGAAGAAAAGTAAATTGATTTAAAAAAAAAAAGGAATTTAGTCATTAATGCAAATTGCAATGGATGAGGATTCTGTTTTATGTGGCTTCTTTTTCTGTTTCAATTTCCTCTTTTTGGGTTAAGAAAAAAATATTGTTTGGCTGAATTTCTTTTTGTACGTTTGATCTACATTGAGGTTTTGTATATATACCAAGTAGCAATATAACATGAGATCTAACAAAACAATTTTTGCTTAAAGCTATTTATTGTTTTGACCTTCATGAGGATAAACTTGTTTGCAGACTTGATGAGAGGAAGCGTAGAAAGGATTTCATACTAGAAAGAAATTTATTATATCCTAATCCTTTTGAGAAGGACCTATTGCCTGAAGAAAGGGCGATATGTCGACGTTATGATGTCTTCATGTGCTTCCATTCCAAGGAAGAGCATGAAGAATTACTTCAGACTGTTATTGCAGAGCATCGGACTATGAAAAGAATTCAAGAACTTAAGGTATGATACTTGGCTGACTTTGGACTTCTATATTTACTTTGATTCCGTTATCTTATTTGAGAGCAAAATGCTCTTGGACACTAATCCATTTTTCAGTTACCAATTGGAATAAATTGTCCATAAGCATATGCCAGAACTAATTTCATGTAGAGGTGCCATGTCTTTATTTTCAAACTGTAAACATGCATGTTTAATCTTAAAAGTTAGGATGCATTGTGTCGATTTTGTGTCCAATTGTTGGTTGTCTTTTCCCCTAAGATCATCATACTCTTTAAATCTATGAGCAGTTGTCTGATATATTTACAATGCACACACACATGGGTATTGCTTTGTTGATTCCTTCCACGAATTTTGTAATATAATCATGCAGGAAGCCCGAGCTGCTGGTTGCCGTACATCGGCCGAGGCAGATAGATATCTTGAGCATAAACGGAAAAAGGATGCTGAAGAAAATGCTCGCAGAGCAAAGGAAAGTGGGCAAGTTGGTCCGAGCAGTCAGGGAGGTCCAAATTTGTTCGTGTCCTCAGAGTCTGTTGACAAGGACTCAAACTCAAGGCCAGCTGGACAGGCTACTTCAAGCTCTGCCAGTGATATGGATATAATGGGATTTTATGGATCAGATTTACTGTCTGAAGCTGTAAGTATTCATTAATAACTTCCTAGTTTGTCAATAAGTAAGCATAAGGACACAATTCTGGTTGTTTGCTGTGTTCCTAGGTTTTACCAGTCACGAAGAAGTGATCTCTAACTTGGCTGGATTGCATCTGTCCAGCCAAAATTAATCCAAATATATAGTTTTCATAATATGGTTTTTCCTTTTTCTGGATGTGACGTGGTACTGGATGCTGAGTCATCAAACCTTTAGATATTACTTGTAGGACTGGATACAAAGCCCATGTACTTTTATTTCTAACCTATGTGACTATTGTACTTGTACAAAGCCTTTTTTATGAAGCAATCTACTTTTTGTCCCGTGGCAGGAGAAACGTCTCTGCAGCGAGATTAGGTTACCACCACCCGTTTTCCTCAAGATGCAAGAAGTTATTTCAATTGAAATCTTCAGCGGCAATGTCAGTAAAAAATCAGATGTCCATCACTTGTTCAAGATTGAACCTAGTAAAATAGACAGGGTTTATGACATGCTTGTGAAAAAGGGGATCACTCAGCCTTGATAGTAGATACCATTTCAGGCTTCATGTTGTTTGTGTTGTAAATTGTTTGGATTTGTATCGGTTTTGTTCCAGAGAAATAACAAAATTGCAAATGCTGCTGCTATATCCTCTCCTTTCCATTTCAAAATTGCTTAGTTACCCTGTTATAATATCATTACAGAAAATATGAAATATAAGCGCAATTTAATCAAGCCTTCTTTCTTTTGATCCAAAGTGTGATGTGTTATGATGTCCAAGATCTTACCATTTCCTAAGAAACTGAAATTACATCTCTTTTCCATTTCATTCAAGAGTTCTTATGTGTTTCCACGCCCCCGACTGTCAGTCTCTCGTTTCCTTGGTTTTAATGGTCATGTCATGCGAGTACAAAGCCTTGGAAAAACCATTTGAAAATGAAATGTAGTATTAAAACCTACTGAAACTATGGACCCAAAAAACAGAAAAGAGAGATCTGAAACTAGACAAAAGTAGTCTTGAGTGAAAGATTTACGGATATACAAGGGTAAAGGAAAAACAAAGTTCAAATAAATATTGTATAAAAACTGCGGACGAGCAAGCTTCATCAAAACCAAAATCATAAGCAAATTTGTAAAATTGACTCTTAAAAACAACAAAAACAGATACATTAATAAAAATTGAACAAATACACAATTATGTCATTTTTTTAAAAGTGAGCTTTAAATTCTCAAATCAAAACTACCATTGCTAGAAAAACTATTTAAAAAAATAAATGAAAAGGAGAATCACTGATACCATATCACTCCTTAATACTGAGATGAAGATAATTAACATCTACTACATCCGATCCGAATCCTATTCTTAGCTAAAAGTTGTTTTGAAAGCAATACCTTTATAAGCTTTACAATTAAATCTAAAGACTGAAAGAAACTATACTTAAAAAGATACCATTAAGATACAAACGGAAATTTTTAAAAGTTCACCGCTCATGCATGGGTGCAAAAACACACACCAATTACTCCTAAGAGTGAGTTGAGCTGCTACTGCCTAACCTGATGACCATCAGATTACATTTACTTGAGCACTTGTTGAACTCAATAAACTTAAACCTATCAGATATATAGCTGTACACCTACCAATTCTCATGATGTTAGAAACTTGATAATAGTACTTTGCATATCTCAATTCCCTATTCCCGACAGTTCATCTTATCTACAAGACCAATGAACCCAACCTTCCAGGATCCTATGGTCAAAAGTTAAAAAATCTCCACCTCAGCCCTGAGCAGCCATTTCTGTGGCTCCCGGTGTTTCAGATTTCTCATAGGTGGGATCAACTTCTTCCTTATAAATCAATTCATCCTTGTTGCAAGTACAATCATCACCGCCATCGCCGCCACTAGAATTGTTCTTTTCATCCTCATTACTGGTACAATGCCGCTTCCTCAGACTCACCCTCTTCACATTTCCAAATACATCATCAGGTGGGGATAAATCTGGTAATTTCTGTTTTTCTTCTGCCATATAACTAGCAGAGATTGTTAAGAGCTTCATGCTCGAACTGATATTTTCAGACATATGTAAGAGTATATCAGGCTTTGCCTTCACATCAACCCATGTGTTCTCAACCCAGTCTCTGGAAGCCCTAACATCCTTTCTCTGGAAAATCATAAGCTTCTCCTCACCTAGTACACATTGAAAGAAACATCACTCATCATGATAATTTATCACAAAATCAGATAACACATTTTACCAGCTTGATCAGAAGTTCAAGTCAACTAGCAATGCACTCTGTGAAAGGTAAGAAACATAACTTAAAATACAAAAAATCTCATACCAGGGAAGTAGACTTGTAGAGTATCAGTTCCTGAAATGTTAACTCCAGTAACAACACCTTCCCACCAGCCATCACACCACCATGCATCAACTGGTACTCCAACATCAAAAGTACACTCTGTAGAATCATTAGGACAACAGGGTCGGATTGTCAGGCGGCCTGAGCATCTCATGCCCAGTTTATCAGGAGCAGCAACTCTAAACGCAGGGACCCATTCCTACACATTAACAAAAAAATGTGGAGATCTAAATTTCTTTGTGATCAGTTTGCTTAAACAAGCCAATTACAAAAAGAAAAACATAGAGACAAAACATTTCTTGAAAATGCAAATGCTAGAACACAATGTTCATGTTATTATAGGCAATTTGTTTGATAGTAGTAAGACCAACAATCACCAATGGCTTTGGGTGTGTTTCTAAAGTCCATTTAATATAGGGTTTTTTTTTCATACTTTGGGCTCCTATATTGGGTATAATAGTGAGTCTCCCTTATTTCAACTCATGCAGATCATCTACTCAAACACTTGCATAGATGACTAGCAACCAAGCTATATAAAAAAAGTGCCTTCAGATCAGATCTATTTCTGAGGCAATGCAAACAAAGGTTTTAGATCACCAAATGTTTATCCATGCTCAACTCTTTCCATTATGAGGCCAGAGAAGAATTCAAATAAAGATCTCTAGAGGATCACATACCTCCAGATTGCCAGATCCATCTGCATCTTGCACATCATCATATTGAACTTTGAGAAGCTTCTGAGATGTCCGCAAGACCTGACACCTAAACCAACATCCTCGCATGCCACTATCTTGACAGAGCAACTCTATCTTCTCATCAACCTTAAAAGACATTGGACATTGGGGCTCAGATCCAGCAATCTTAACTCCAATTCCCTTCCTAGATAATTTTAATTTCAACTTTGGGTATGTTGGAACGCAATTTGGTGGATTATTCCCAGTGACCAAATTTTTAACAACAGAACGTCCCTGATTCCCCTTGCTGCTTCTATTTCTCTTACAGCTAATCCTCAGAGGATCATCAGGTGCTAACTCTTCCTCTTCCTCATCTTCATCGCATAATTTATGGCACTTGGCTTTTTGCTTGGAGACATTGTGGACATCTAAAGAAGAGAGAATTGCTTGATTAGAATATCCCCGCAATTTAGCAAGACTGAAGGGCCTAACCATATGGTTCTTAAGTTGCCGAAAGCACATATGGATTCCAGATGAAGAATTATGAGCAACAATAGCCAAGCATTTCTCGTAGTGCTTAGGAGTCAAAACTGTTGCAGGACCATCAACACACTCAGCACTGATCACCTGAACATGAGGTGTGATAAAAACTTCTCTGGGGTGTGGATTTAGATGAGGAACTACATCCTTGACTTCCTGAGTGTGGTGAAACCAACGCACTTTAACCTTTTTCTGCCCCTTCTTGTCTTCATACATGTCTTCCAAGTAACCAAGGTAGTGGTGTTCTTCTAACGCCATTATAAACACAAAAGAATGGACCTGAAAATCAGGGCCACAAGAATAAACATTACAGAGGATCTCTATGAAAATTAAAGAGATGCCACTGAAGAAAAGAAAGAGCACCACTTAATGTAGAAATAATAACACATACAACAAAAAAAAGGTAGATATCAGTTGACGCTTACAGAAATGGTGGCTCCATTCCTGCAAAATGCTGGGTAGTGCTTGAGCTGTTTGGCACAACTCCAGGCAACACCAGACCATTCAATGTCTGAATTGTGAACTTTCAATTTCCTTGGAACCTGGATAAGAAATGGAGATTACTTAGTAAAACTTTTCTAAGAACCCAAAACCCAGATTTAGCAAAAGACAGTATGTGAATACCATCTGATCTGGCAGATAAGTTTGATGAGCACAAAAGCCAGTAATTGATAATGCTTGTGCTGTTTCTTCTGTTGGTGAATCTGCTAAAGGAAGAATAAGTTTGTTTAAACTTATAATATAAACTCAAATAAGTATGAGTAGAGACGAACGTGACAAAACACCATACATGCATTCAGGAATAATACCATAATTACTGTTCCTGAAGCTATGAAAAATCAACAGTAAAAAAATAAAATAAAAAAGCATACCAACAAGCGACAAAGTACCATTTAATAGCATGCTTTCCAATATTTACTAGTCAGCAGAAACTTTTCAATCCATAAGAAGGATTTCGCCCATAGCAGGCTGCCCATCTTTATGTATTTTCTAAATGAGAATGGACTGAATATAAGAACATCTTACCATATTTTCATCTACACCAACAACTTACACTGAATATCAACAGGTACCCCCAAAATTCCATTTCACCATATATTTTTTGCTTTCTTATGGGCAACGGTGCACACAGAGTTGATAGTCATGATGGCTTACGGTAACATATGGCTCATGAAAAGATTGGAAATAACTAAATTAAAACTAAAAAGATCTTTCAAGGCATTGTGTTTGACTCCAAAAATTAAGATTAAATATGAATTCCTGGTAAAGATAAATTAGAAAGAAAGGTGTTTAAAAATTAGAAAGAAAGTTGTTTAAGCAGCCAGCTTTCTCAACTTTGTTTAATAATCCATGAACG
The DNA here is from genome assembly GCF_902201215.1 of Prunus dulcis. Taxonomy (NCBI): domain Eukaryota; kingdom Viridiplantae; phylum Streptophyta; class Magnoliopsida; order Rosales; family Rosaceae; genus Prunus; species Prunus dulcis. The sequence goes on along the minus strand of NC_047653.1, from coordinate 345,628 downwards.
AGGTGAACAAAATATTAATTTCATAATATTGATACCTAAATATATTATAACCTAAAAAAACCAAAAAACTTCAAATATGAGAAATCATTATACCACCTTATAATGACCTACATAACTTAATGCTTCCATTTAAGGTTACTGCTTTAATTGAAAACTCTCATGGAATACCCAGAGGTTGACAAATTAGTTTACTAAACCAAAATAGGAAAGCAACAGAATTAATGGAAGAAAATATATTCCATTTCTCCTAATCAGCAATTTCACATGTTGACTCAATCCATGAATAAGTTTCAACGTAAATAGCAATGTCTACGGCTACCCAGCATACCATGTTGTATGATACTAGTCTCCGCAACAGAAGCAACGACTCCACACTAAGATTCTGAATTCCTATGGGTTTAAACAAATAAACTATTGATATGAACTAAAATCTTCCAAAATTTCAAAATTCGACAGGTAAGAAAGCAAAGGTCACTAAATTAGGGATTTAAGACTCATCCCGCGTTCCCCTCCCTTCCCTGGCCCCCCAAAAAACAAAACAGAGAAGAATTCGCATCAAAGTATAATTCCAAAATGTTCAACAAGCACTCAAATCATGGATCAAAATCAAAACAGGTAAAGACATGATAAACAAGGAAAAGATAGTGCAAAGCATGAAGAAAGAGTAATTGATAGGCGTGAGATTTAAGGTATGACATGGTACCCATTCTATCATTAGAGGTCAAAAATCCCGTCGACAAAACTCATACTAGTTCCCCCTCTTTCTCTCTCTCACTCACTCCCTCCCTCTCCCCCTCTTTCTCCTTCCTTAAGTGGTTGCAGTGGACTTGTGAAAATTGAAGAAGTAGAAGGCAAGGATGTTTAATGTGACAGGAGAACAAGCTGGCAGAAAGAGCTCATAAAACAATGGCCATACAGAGACACGTAATAGCCAGCCTCTCCTTTTTGGAAAGATGCTGAAATATAATTGGCTTGCATATTTCTTTACAAAAAGTTGGATTTTTCTGCTTATCAAAAGAAATCCAGTTACTTAGGCAATCTCCACTAACATATAGAATTAAGTTGACTTTTCTTGACTGCAAATCCAAAATAAATTTCATTTCTTGGAGAAAAGGTAGGCTGGAATACTCCCTCTATTCTTATAACAGAAAAGAAAAAAAAGGTAAAAGCAGGTGAAAATTTTCTAATGATTGTAGATTAATAAGAAAGGACTCATGTATCCAACCCAAATATTCTCTGATGATTCTACATTCCTAATGAAAAACTTACTAGATTTGATTAAGAATGGCTAACTTGATTCCAAACTACTAACTATATCATGTGGTTAAAATTACGTTCCTAAAGAAAAACTCATCATTGGAAAAACACGATGCTTTGGTACGCTAAAACCGATTATTGTATGAATTTCAAAGGCACGTTCAAGGATGTAAGATAGATGATGCAAAAGAAATTGCCTGACTAAAGCAAAGAAAATATATTTTCTATATATAAAAGTAGAAATGTCTTTTGCTATAAATAAAAGTGGGAATGTCATAAAACAGTTTTAGGACAAAAATACCTCTACATATTAAAACTAAATTGTTTCAAAGAATACGTTTATTTCATTATCATCTTTACCTCTTTCTTCAATACTTTAGCAATCCCTTATATGGGATGAACATGAGCTTCAAACTACATTACTAGAGAGAAACTAGCACCGGCAAAACACATTGCTTTGGAACGTTAAAATAGGTTACTACAAGAATTTCAAAGGCAGGTTCAAGCATGGCCTCCGCCCCCAATCAGATAAATTACATGATAAAAATTGCCTTTCTAAAGTGTAACTCTTTATCATACATAAAAGTAGGAATGTCGTACAACAGTTTGTTGGACATAATTACCTTTTTTCCTTCTTTATTTATCCCTTTTCCCTTATTTCAATACTCTCGCCCTCCTTTGATGCCCATATTTATTTCTCTTGAAAAATAAGTATCACCATGCCGTCTCTCTTACATTATTGATTCTCGATATTATATGCATCACATGATTAAAGCCTACTATCAAAGCAATTTATTTAAGATCACAATTCAACCTACAAATCTCCAATAAATTATTTATTCATAAAAACAACTCCGTGCATTTTAAAAGTTTAAAAAATCTCACAATTCAAATAATTCACAACCATAAACAGAAGAATTCACCTTGTACATGTTCAAAATTCAATAGAATAGTTATACTCTACAGTTCACATGTGAAGCGCACATGCACACGGGCGTGCACGCGCACACACACACATGCATGCTTGAACACTATAGAATCTAACTTACAAAGTAGAGAACATGAGTGCAATAGATATGGGGAGGATTATAAACAGATATCATCTCAAATTGAGATTCCAAATATGTTCAGATTTCGAACATTTAGTGGGGTGACAGACATGAATAAATTTTGAACAGAAACAAATTTGTCACATTACATAACCAAACAGAATTGTTGTTAGATGCTTGTGCAGTAGATATGCAAGTAGAATTTGGTCCAGAGGATTACAGCTGAAGCGAGAGCTGTGGATAGCTCAACTGGTATGTATATCAAAGTTGTAGACAAACTAATATAAAGTTACACAGCTTCTGAGGCTACAACAAGCTGAAATAAAGAAGTTCTGGATGAGAACATTTTATTCAATTATACACCTTTGATTCAAAACAACACGAAACAAAAGTAATATACAACTTTGCATTATATTCCTAAAATATACTACTTTGTGAGACTTCTTAGGGTAATGCTAATTTCAAACTTCTAGAATACGTTTGAGTCCATTTTTAACTAAAGGATTATGATAATTGATCTAAAAAATTTAAAATTCAAGATTCTAAGAAGAAGATAAAGGATGCAACGTCGGAGGGACCTACGACTGCTTTCCCTAGACTGAGAAAATTACATCAATTCAACAAAAGGATGACATAATGCTATGTCACAAATATCTCCGATTTTCACTTTGCATAGGAGATCGCCACCCCTAGGTAATGCATAACCATGCATGAAATTTTTATCCTAAACCTGGTATGTCAAGTGCTACTCTTCTTCCATATTGATATTCTAGTCTAACAGTACATTGAGGCAATGCTTATCATAACCTGTATTCATAAGTTTAAATCCAACTACAAATCACAACAAAGGACAATATTATTCAACATAAATATCCAATATTACTCAAAATACCATGAAAGGAACCTGAAAATTTCGAGATGATAACATAACATACTTGAAACCTCTGACCAGCTAGGCCTCGAGACCAAGGAAGTAAGCCATTCTACAACTTCTCTTCTTGCTCTCCATTTGGTACACGCATTAATGAATCCCTTGGACCCATAAGTCTCCACGAACTCCTCTGAAACAACATACATCATGTGCCTTATACTCCTCTCAGTCCCTATAACAGCGAGGACAAATTCCCCTGATGCCTCCTTCAAGTAATAATGGACGACACGGTTACCACGCTCTTGACACAAAGTGTGCTCCTCCCACGACACAAAACTATGAGTATTCGTCATCATCATATTATTTAGGGAGCCCCAAAATGACAGAAGAAACCCCCTTTATCACATTACCTGAAAATTCCAAAGTTTACCAGTGATGAGCGTTTTGGTACTCAAATAACCAACTCAGTTGACTATGAAACCCTAACTGAGAACATGGGTTCTCATAAAACTCAATCCCATTCAAGAAAAAGTAAAGTAAATTATACATAAATAAAAATTAAATTGAAAAAAAAAAAAAACGGGTATAAAAGAGAAACCTACCGTTGCTAGTATACTCAAGAGGCGGAAATTCTTGGAGCCAAACAGCCTCCAAGGAAGTGCGTATGAGGCAAAGTGAACAAAACTGGCCAAAAGTGAAAGGGAGAGAGAACTAGGGTTCTAAAACCTAGACCCAATTCAAAAAAAGGACTGGGTCTATCACTCAGCTTGGCTTCAAAGGCGAGGGGAACAAGCAGGTGACTGAAATGGCATTAACAATGACCGTATGATTAGCGAGGTAACCCTTTGTCTATAAGCATGAGGATGACGAAGAAGCCTCCAAAAGCGAAAAAGAAAGAAACAAAAGGTGGGGTTTTTCAGTGGTTGAGGCGGAGCATAAAAAGAGTGAGCTTTGGTTGAAAGGGCGTGGGAGGAGACAGAGAGCAGAGAGTAGGTCGTCAAATGTCAATGGAACTTCAAAGAAGCGACTGAATGACCTAATGTTTAGAGAGGAAGAGAAAAGGGGGCGCCAGGACTTGAGTCAGGGCTTGCAGAGCTTGGGAACCAAGGCAGCCCATGACATCTGGTGAGGGAGAAGTGGAGCAAAATGGGGAGGGTAGCCTCGGAATTGTGAGATTTGCGGGAGGGCTATACGTTTCAATTGCGGCCTTCTTTGGACACGTGGTACTTAGTAAGTACCCAAAATAAATAAATAAATAAAAGAAAAAGGTTAGTGAATTAAGGACGCGTTTGTTTTGTGGGAAAATGAGTTTGTGAATTATTTACTTTTTTATGTTTGGTAAGTTTATATTTGAGAAAAAGTTTAATGCCACATAAGAAAATGAGTGGAAAAATCAAAATAAGTGAATTAAGCTGACCCAAAAAAGGAAATAAATAATGAAAGTGATTTTTTTAAAAAAATTTGAGAAGTCCAGCCCATTTGGTAAACTATGAGAAAAGTTTATTAAACATCAAACTGCATTCTCTCATAACAAATCTGACGGTAATTATTTTCACAGCACATCAATGCCAACTTAACCCTAAAATCACTCATATCCTATGTGCATAGAGTTGAATCAAATATTGTTAAAATCTCGACAGATGAAGTACAAGAAGAACGGCCTTATTTACATTTGTGCCCATGAACTTGGAAAAGTATTGTAAACCCATCATATTCTTTTGCCACAAGGGACTTTTATTTCATCATATAACAGAATGTCACTGGTGAAGGATGATGTGATCTGTGTCTGTGTGGCAAAAGATGATAGGCTATAAAATATTGGCAAGGGAGAAGATAATGGTAGCTTCCCACACTGAAATTTGACCTTCCCTTATCCTGAATAAAGTGAGATAAGAAGGCCAAGCAATGATGTCCACAAACTCCCAATTGAAAATTTGAAAGGATAATAGATGGTATAGCTTAGCTTAGCAGTGAGAGAGCACTCTTGTGTTGTGTTTGATAGAGGTTGGGGGAGCAAATGAAAATGTCTACATTGAGCTCCCAATTCCACCTCCCAACCAAATATCTTGCAACTTCAACTTCAAATCCTTCATTTCTCATCCCCACTACTTCACAAAAAAAACACCATGCATATCCAACAATATTATCATCTCTACCTTCTGAACCTACAAGTGTCCTTCCACCAACAGTAGCATATGCTAGAAAATCCAAGTCCTTAGTTATACAACATGAACAAGTCAGTGGGAACTCGTCGTCGTCGAGGTCAAGGAATTTGATAATGGGAGTCGTTTCTGTTGGAGTTGTGGTGTTTCTGATGGGGATGGACGGGCAGAAAGCTATGGCTTTGGGTCCTGAAGGGCCGCTGATGGAAGAGTTTTGGGACAATGTTAGGAGATATGGACTTTATGCTCTCACAGTGAGCACAGGTGCTCTGTACGCTACCTTCCAGCCTATATACGAATTGTTGAAGAACCCCATCTCTGCAATTCTGGTGTTGGTAATATTAGCCGGCGGTATCTTCATCCTTTCCCAAGTGGTTACAGCCATGGTTGGTGTCTCTGATTTTACTTATGATTATGGATATTGAAATGATATATTTGAATGTGGATTCATTCCCTATATCTATTATGTAAGTAAAGAGACTTTTTGATGCATGTCGACTAGGAAGTTCATTTCCTATTACAGTTTCTCTAGACGCAACGCAACGCAAATTTGGAGTAGTCCAAAGTTAATTTTTGCTTTGAAATCTTATTGTTATCCCAGATTGGCAACTGGTAATTATTTATTTTCATTTTGAAGAGAGCTATATATCTAGACTCAGGTATAAAGTCAAGCAAACTTATTAACAAAAGATTGCATAAGAACAAGTCCTCTGTTTTTAACAAAAGATTTATATATTAGCTAGCTTGGAGCTTGGTTGGTGGTTTTAGTTGGTTTAGCAGCAAACTACAGATGAAACTGATAGAGGGTAGCGGAAACTGTTGGCATACTGGAAAGAGAGGGTTTCTCCAGGGCCTAGAGCCTCACCATCATTGACTAGGCAGTCATCAAAGTCTTTGCGTCTAAACACTTTTGGATTGACCAGCCGGGCTGAGCTAAACCACCCACAGCTGACGTGAATGTTGGATATGCTGCAACCCGGAACGCAGGCGTTCAGGATCTCAACCGTGTAGGCTGGAATTCCATTGGGAAGTGGCGCTGTTTGGCCTTGCAATATCACTATGTCGTCTTTTGAGCATGCTGCCCCAATACGATTCATGTCTCCTCCTCCATCATCATCTTCATCTGCATGCACATTATTAGTTAAGTTTTCTAACTTACTGCACATTATTTTTACTGTCCCAAATTAATTAAACTACACTGATGTGAGGCTAGACACGTTGACCACGTCCTCTTAGACCTAAAAATTGAACCCAATCAAGCATTTGCCTAGGCCTCCTTACCTAGAGGGTTAGTAATAAAAGGCTTCCATAGCAATTCTGGACACAAGTCAATCACACTCTAACACCTGGCATTGTGCTGGAGTCAGACTTGACAGATTAATGTTGGGGCAGAAATGAATCAGAATCAGATGGTCCAAAACCAACCAAAGACAGCCCACATGATCATTATGGATTATAATGATCTTGAGAAATTTAAAGGCCCAATCATGTCAAAGCAAAATTCATGTCTAGGCTCTAGCTTTCTGATTATAATCATCCAGTCTTAACTTGTCTAGGCAATCTAGACAATTATTCATCAAGTCAAAGTGTACTACGTAGCTAAAGAGAGAGTTACACTGACATACATGGCAAATTAGAAAAGTAGTAAAACAAATTTGAAGGAAAGGAGGTCAAAGATTAATAAGAGTAGAGTAGCCATAGGCTAAAATATTAGTATTACCACCAGTTGACTGCAACAGCTTCCGATGACCAAGGCCTGCAGTGTGGCTTTCATTGGAAAAGACCAGCCTATTATTATTAATGCCAACTGCTTCCCCAACACTACTTCCCAAGTGATCAATCACTGCATTTCGAGAAACAGATTCCCAAGTGGTTTTCATTAGAACGGAATCGATCATAACATGAGGAAAGTACTTTGAAGATCAAATGATATGAATGAGCTTAACACATCCCATAAACAAATGATCAAAAATGATATAATTATATGTATAGTCTAGACTCTATATCCAGCACCATGGCAATGAGGGCATCCAATTTCATCTGGAAACTAAAAAGTAGCTTCCAAAACAGAGTTAAGGTGGGTGTAGGGAAACGATCAAAAAATGGCCGGCCCTCGCTGTTGCCAAAAAAATGAAACTTGTATATATAATATACGTACCGAAGAACAAAGCAATAAGCATCATAATAAAACCGAAACAGATGATCATCAGGGCCACAGAATTAGCTATGAAAAGTCTCCTGCTGCAGCCATTCATCAGTACACCTCTCAATCTCATCACGGATGATCAGTTGCTTGCTTCGATATAGTATATATGCTTTCAGCTAGCTAAGCTGCATGTCAACAAATATTTCATACCAAAAAAGAAAATAGCAGGTAAAAGCATGCATATGCATCTTAATGGGGGGCAAACTAACAAAGTACATGTATATGAACCTCACTTACTCTTTCAGAGAGAAATATAGCTAGCCACTGTGCATGCGTTGTTCAAGAACCAAAGAAGAAGGTGGTGGTGGTGGTGCATAGCTCAGCAAATCTGATGCGGAAGAAACTTGAATCTAATAAGGGAAGGGAGAGAGCAAAGCTATATAATATATATAGCTCGAAGACATTAATTTACATTAATTCGAAATTGGACTTCAATGTGCAATCTATTACAGAACTGACATTGCTTTTCGGATTTTGCATGGAAAAGTTGTTGACTCGTTGACTGCAGCTAGCGTACCTACCTATGTGGCTATGTCCCAATGAATTGTCCAGACTCCAGAACTACAAGGGACGACACACACGGCCGGGTTTGAAAAATTGAAAAAAGAAGAAAAGAAAAGAAAGAAAAGGCATTTTATTTTATTTTGGGTCAAAGTTTGGACTATATATATATATGTGCATGTTAAGAAAAGCATAGGAATTCGATATTGAAGTTATCCTTTTGGCGTGATTCAATATTGAAGTCGAATGTCATGATGATAAAGGTCATATATAATGAAAAGTGCAACAAACAAAGCTTTAGGAACCAGCAGCAAATTAAAATGATGCTCTATTGATTCCTGATGACCTCTCCTCCTCCTCCTCAGTAATTTTTTTTTTTTTTTTTTTTTTGGGGGTCAAACCTCCTCCTCAGTAATATAAGTAATAAATTACTGGTCCTAAAAGCAGTTGGTGCATTCACAGTGTGTAAATACACAAACACAATAAAGAAGGATATCAGCCTCAAGATTTCCCAAGAAGAAATTGCACCCCATGGGCCATGGCCAGCAACTTCATTATGGTAAGAGAGTTAAGACCTGGTTAGCTCTAGCCTCTGGCTAGCTACCTAGAATAGATTATAACATGAGGCAGCAAACCAAAAAGAAGATCACAGGCAGGCAGTGATATACGTGGATATTGGATTTGAATTTGAACCACTAGTAGTAGGGGTCAAGGTCAACTACAACATGACTGACAATGAAGGAGAGAAATTAGGCTACTTTAATTATGTGAAAGAACCGCCAAAAGCAAAAGCAGAGAGCAGGGGAGGATGCATCTGCATACATGCAGGCTGCAGCTGCTCTGCTGCTGGGCCCGGCTGGCTGGCTGGCTTTTCATCCACCGTCCAAGTCCTCAGTCGCATCCCACATTAGCTTAATTAAACTGTTTTTATCACAGCTGAAGTGATTGATTCATAGTTAATTAGTATTATACAGTTACTGCTGGTGCTGGTGCTGGCTGAACCAGAAGTAGTAATTGGACATCATTCACCTAACCAAGCTCGCACTTGCTGCGTAATAATTTACTGCATCCATTTATGGTAACTATGATGTATATATGTAACATGTTGTTGGGTCTCTATCTCTTCACGTTTTAAGTGGTATACAAGTTGAATCTCTCTCTCAGGCTTGTTGATTATTAGCCGCTTGACTCATCGAGTTATACTTAAGCAGTCGTGTCTGTTTTCTTCTGATAATGTAATTATGTAATTATATATCAACATGGCCGTGGGATAATCTTCATCTCAAGTCATAGTACGTGTCACGCAACGCCGATTTCAGGCAACAAAACTTGGCATAGATTGATTGCAAAATCATTAGTATAAACTTTTGATTTGGGCACAAGCAACCTCATTAGAATACGACCTAATAAAATTTATTTAAAAAAATGAAAGAAAAAAGAAAACAGCCCATTAATGACGCACTTATCTTATCTTAGATAGGGCCTTTCTAGTTTTTGTGGTGTTGAGCCAATCATGTAAGAGAATCCAATTAACGAAATTAAAGGGTTCATGAAATCTTAGGTAGAAAGAAAATCACTTGACATATTATTGAAGATATATAATTAATGCGAAGCTGGGGAATGGATGATGTGTTAATGCGCAACTCAATCATTGTTGCTATTTTCATTATATAAGAATAGTGACTAATAACCACTCCTCAAACAAGTTGAGTGTCCTATTAATTCCTCTATATATATATATATATTATATGTTGATGTTGTTGGTGATGATGATAACTATGATCACTACTATTTGGTTTGCAGCGCTCGACTAAATTTCAAACCCTTTTATTATTAAATTGAAATATCGTATCGTATCGTGTGGACTACTCCAACGAATGTGATATTAGGCAGTTTTTATATATTGAAGGCCTATAAATACGGGCTTAAGCCACTATAAACTTGCTGCAGATCAAATATCAATTGCTTGATTGATACTATATATCCTAATAATTTCCTCTTCCTTTGAATCTCTCTCTTTCTCTCGTTTAAGCTTGAGATTGAGAGAGATCAGAAGAAAAAAAGAAGAGAGAGAGAGAGAGAGAGAGAGAGAGAGATGGCTGCAGCTTTAAGTTGGCTTCTTCATTCAGCTTGCCATGTTTTATTGTACCCACAGGTCGACTCAGACTGTAATAGGGTGATGGGCAACCCTAACCCTAGTAATAATATTGAGGGAGATCACCATCCTTCAGGCTCAGGCTCAGGCTCAGACTTAGGAGGAGGTCATGTGATGAAGAAGGTGGTTTCTATTTACTCCAATAAGAGTGCAGAAATAATGCATCCTTCAGGTTCAGGCTCAGGCTCAGGAGGATTTCAGATGCCCCTTCATTACCCTCGCTACACAAAGGCGGACTATGAGAAGATGGAGGAGTGGAAGGTTGACCTGCTCCTCAAGCAATACGGGCTTGCTTTCCAAGGGACCCTTGAACAAAAGAGGGCATATGCAATCGGAGCATTCTTGTGGCCTGATCAGTACTGATATATATCACTCAACAATGTTTATTTTCTTTAATTAATAATTAGTTCGTAATCTCCTATTGTAATATCGGACACGGACGTACCTACCGAGTCACACATTCGATCGATGAATGGACATATGTGTGAGCATGGCGTACCTATTATGTAAGAAATATAGGATAAGAGGCTTCTGATTATGTGCATTTTATGTGTTTTGGTCTGTAATCTGGTGGTATCCTATCTTGTACCTAGTTTCGCAGTCTAGTACTACCTTATTATTATTGTAATTCGACAATTAATTAATATATTTTATATATATATGCCTTGCCTTCTTCACTTATTTTTGCTGTATGTGTGACCAACCAATTAACAGATGTACAACTGAAATGAATACATCATGTCTGTACTCTGTACATGCATTTGAGTGCGAGAGAATGGCGCTAGCTAGCTAGCTACTCAAATTATACAATAATAATTAATTAATTGATTAATAATGTCAGTTTCTTCATTAACATCGCCTTGCCATAATGCCATTGCCAAAGCGTACGTCGGTGTATTTCCATTTCCTAATTAAATGAAGGATGTTTTGCTGAACCCGTAATTGGAGGGCATGATTATTCTTGCTAATTAAGGTACTCTGTCAAGAAGATCCTGGTCAAACTTCTTTCTCTATTATCTTCTTTTTAAAAGCTAGCTGTCCAATAAATTTATGTCACTTGATCATCCGTGTCCGTGATCATGATTATATTCGTAACCGTACCTAACCAAGCTTACATTATATTTAAACAATATGACTACAAAGAAAATGTTGCTGCTGTATACTATATACTATTTACATATATCCTTGGGTGGAGTTAGAGTTTTTGTTTTCTGAGTTTTGATCGTAAAAAAATGAGAATTAAGAGGTCATTTTATTTCTGAATTTGAGGAGAGAGATTTAGATTTCTATGAGTTCGAAGAGTTGTGAGAAATGGACGGAACTGGGTTTTTTGTTTTATGAGTTTCAGTTGTGATTTTTTTTTTTTGCTTAAATGTTAAAATGGTCCCTGTGTTTTATCTCATAGGGCAATTTAGTCCCTGTGTTATCAATTTGGCCAATTTGGTCCTTGTGTTTGTATATGTTAGTCAATGTGGTCCATTCCCTTCAAAATTTAAAATATAAAATATTTAAAATTAATTAAAAAAACTATAATTGATTATAAAATTTTCAATTCAATCTGAAAATGGAAATTTTTAAATAAAAAAAAAAAATTTCACCTTCCCCAATTTCACGCACACACCTCAATCACCTCCCAAACCCAGCCACCCTCACCACCACCACTCCAACCCCAAACCATAGCCACCCTCACCACCATTCCAACCCCACCTAACCACAACTCTCTCTCTCTCTCTCTCTCTCTAACAAATCACGATGATCTTCATAGCCGGTCACCATAACCTTGATGGCTCTACCGCCAATTGATCATCCTCGTTGCAGCAAAAGTCAACGATATTTAGGCCAATGGATCGGAGAGGAGATAGAGATGAAGGGTAGAGTATGAGAAAATCTTAAACATAAGAGAGAAGAAAAATTGCAGCAAGAAAAGAGTAGGCATCAATTCAACTAAGAACCTTTTTTTTTTTCCTACAGGAATCGAGACCATTTGAGGTTGAGGTTGTGTGGGTTTTAATCATTTTAGCATTATTATTATTTGAGTTTAAATCTTTATAATTAATTACAGATTTTTAGATTAATTTTAAATATTTTTATTTATTTATAGGTTTTAACATAATTTTGACGGAAATGATCAAATTTGTTAACAGATACAAACATAGGAACTAAATTGGCCAAATTAATAACACAAGGACTAAATTGACCGATAAGGTAAAATACAGGGACCATTTCGACATTTAAGCTCTTTTTTTTCCTCCCCTTCTTTCCTTTTATAGACGTTTATTGTTTATGGAGCAACTCTATAATAATAATAATAATAATTTTTAAAAAGTAATTTATGGGGCCGCTTCTTAATTTCCGCTCTCTATTTTTCATCTCGAGCTCCACGCCTCCTTGACAATAAATGTCTTAATTAATATATTTATTATAAATAAAAAAGAGAGAGAGGAGAGAAAAAAGAAAGAAAGAAAGAGAGCGAAGAGAGAAGCAAAAGACAAAGTTGTCTAAAGAAACATTATAAATATCAAATGGTGTAGAGTAGTATATAATTATAAAGTTGTATATAATATGGTGAATAAGGTGTTGGAGATGAATGAAGGTGAAAGGAGTTGGAAACCCCTTGTACCGTGTGGACCCAAGCCAACCCAAGGGAATAACATTTTGTTAGTGCACTGCAGTCTTACTTACCACCATGTCCTAGACTCCTAGACTAGACGTAGAATATTATTAGATTTAGATTAGGGGTGACAGCTAGAAACTTCAAGAGAACATCTTCATTATTCTTTCAAGTTTGATGTCTTTCTTTGTTTTTAACACTGATTTGGGCGGCCCTCTCCTGCACTGCGCCCATGCGTGTAATAATTGTCTGAAACGCTCCATTCCCTGCCCACTCCTTAATAAGAAACACACGAATACCAATTAATAAGAAACGTATTCATTCATTCCCTCTCTCCCTTGTAAGTTGTAAGCTACCTTCTTCTGTTCTCTTCACTTCCACAACAGAAGAGAATTAATATATAATTATAAGCAGCAGTTATGATTATGGATCAAAGTAACGATGAGAATCAGAAACTCGTTGCTGTGCCTAAAAAGTATTCGAACAAGTACTTGTTCTACTTGGGCCAGTTGTTGATGAAAAGGACTTTGAAGCTTCTACTCTCAGTGTCTTTGTTGTCTTTGTTTCTTCTTTGCTATTCTTCTTCATCAGGTTTTTGTTTATTTCCCTACTCCTTCACTGAGTTCAATGTTTATTTCTCCACGTTGCTTTTCTCAATCTTCACCCGGGCCCTAGAGAGGAAGTACATGTTTCTCGTTTGTAATGGAATCCTTGCTTTTCTTGCAAAAACTACTACTTCCAAATCCAATGATAATTCTTGCACTTGCAGTTTCAGTTGCAGCACCACCTCTATTAATAATCATAAATCCCACGATGAGTCTCTAGATCAGGACGCCATCGCTTATGCTGCTGGTGAAGATGAAGGGGAATCGCCAACTATACAAAAAGAAGATGACGACGACGGAGATGGACAACAGGAAGAACTTAAAAATGGGACTCTATTGCAGGCAGAAGAAATACCTCAAGCTTTTAGCGCAGAAGAAAAAGGAGAAGGAAGTGAATCTTTGATAAAGCAACGAGAAGAAGAGATGGACACACCAGAGCTGGAAACAAATCATGTTAATGACTACTTAGCCACTACTAGTACAGATGAACTCAACAAAAAATTCGAAGAATTTATAAGAAAAATGAAGGAGGAAATCAGGATTGAAGCTCAACAGCAACCCATTGCCGTTTAACCATTCAGCGAGCAGATGCGCCTCTGCACATACATAAAACTTATACAGTTCAGTTTGTTTAACTCCTCATCATCATCATCATCGTCATCGTCATCGTCATCGTCATCGTCATCGTCATCGTCAGATCAGGTTTTAATTATTTTCTTGTAGCTCTATAGCTGGTGGCTAGCTAGTACTGTAACGTCACTTGGACCTTGTAAACATCTCAAGTGTATGATTATGCATTCCATTTTTATGTCGTTGATTGCTCTTTCCATCCAATCATTTAGGAATGATTTATTTCTGAGTCCTATTAATTTACGGTGATAAGATATATCCATCAAGTCTTCAAAATTCTCTACCACACAACAAGGCCAACGTTGCATTGCCTTGAAGAACTGAAATTGCAGCAAATGGAATGATGTGAAAAAATTATTATCTTTCGAGGGTTGAGGAAATTGCATTAAGATAGCTAGCTGAGGCTGCCCATCAGAATTCAGAATCAGATCAATGCCTCCCTAACTTGACCATCTATCTACGCCCCAAAAAAATATCACTAATAGTAAGTAAATGCATAGGAAAATTAGATATTGTTTGACAACAGACAACATACAACAGGCAAAAACAGTGAGTGAAAACCGACTTTTATTGACAAATTGGTTGGGCCTTTTGTCATCTACTACTGTGTACAGTGCGCAAACCGACTCTTTATTTTTTAGATTTACAATAATCAGGAACATCACCGACACCTCGAACGGGGTCTCTAAATCTCTTGCGAATAGAGGCCCCTTCCCTTTCCGGAATTATGAAAGGAGAGATCTAGAACTAGAACTAGAAGCATTCCAGTTCCTGTCTCTGTCTGCAAATGAGGACAAGACGTGAGTGCCAAATACTTGCCAACAGTTCCAGTACAAATTATGAAAATACTTCTTCAATCAACCAAGGCCTTCATTCAAATACCAAATAGATAAGGATAGGATGTAGGGTCCAATTTTCCAAGACAGACAGTAATACTAATAATAGTTGGGTTTGGTCCAGCACCTCTCTTGGCTCTCTTAGAATGATGGAGAGTTCAGTTAAACTTAAATTGGAATTTGGATTTGGCTGGAGGAGGACATGAGATGACCCCATAATCCAAATCACCACTTTCTATAAGCAACTTTACTTGGTGGCTATCTATTGCAAAACCTTAATCTTGAAAAACTTGCACAATACAAAAACATATTACTACTACTCACAAATAATAAAAAGTGCAGCTAGTATGGTAATTCGCAACACTTCTTCCCCATTTTTATTCTCCTCTTTTTTTTTCTTTTTAAACTAAACAGATTGTGTTGGCATACTTGAATCCAATTTTTATCTCAGTTAAGGGAAAAAAGAACCTATAAACTGGTAAATGCTAAAGAAAGCTACTCCACAGTTTCCAGAAAGAAAGGGCAAGACCACACAAAGGAAGAAACTGTACTTTGCTTCATTTCAAATTTTATCAATGACATATACAGATAGAGCACATCACCTTAGGTAAGTTCCTTTCTCCACTTCCTTTTTGAGTGTTGTGATGTTATACATCAGGAAGTTTAAACAGCAATTTGGCTGAACAGCGATGGATCTTCCAAACATTACACTTTTCTGCTTAATATAAGAGAAATAATGCAAAGCCATATTGTCCTTCCATTGCCTAAACCTTCCAATCATATTTTCTTTAACTCTGTCTATTCTCTAAATTCCAGAAAGCATGTTGCAGTTGCATTTGATACCAATACAGTACACATGAACAACTGCTTCAAATTAGCCCGTAGGGGAAAATGTCAGATCCATAGCAACTCCTTCACATTCTGGCATATTTCTAACCTCATTAAGAATCCTTGTGAGTTGTGTTGTCAATTCCCGGCGAACATAATCAGCACGCTCCTTTGTAATTGATGATTCTGTAAACAGGGTTTCAGTAAGGCAGTGATAATCTTGAAACCATTCATCATCACTAGTTCGAGCAATGTGGTCATCATAAAAATCAAGAGAGCTTTCTTTCCGCCATCTATTTAAATAGTACTTGTCAGGAAGCTGAAAGTAGTTCTTTGCTACAAATACACGCAGAGAATGTCTGCATAACAATCCAGAAGATTCAAACTCTTTACAGGAACAATGAATATGTTCCTCTTCTGGTATCCATATCACAAGACGCTCCCCATCAATCTCCTTAAAGTGGCGCACAAGATATGACCCGTTGGACATTTCAGATACTGCATATTGCATGGCGAGCACAAGTTCATGCTGCAAAGCATTGAAGGCAAAAGGCGTCAGAATACTCCTCACATGCTCTTCAATGGGAATGCATGTTTTAATATGCATATACTGCATCTCTTGACGTGCCTGATTTTGAAAATTGGCAGAAATACCAACCTGCAAGTGTTCAAGCATTAAGAAACCATATCAATTGAAGAACTAAAGGCATATATCAAACATGAAAAGTTTTTACTAAATACCTGCTCAAAAAAGCTACGCAAACATGTTTGTGCACTGAAAACTCCTTTCAAAAATGCATCTACAGACTTTGAATATGTAGTCGTTGCCATACAAGCAAGAAAGTAACCCTTCATATATGACAGAGCCCAGGATGCCCGGAATGAATAAAGTAAAGCAATATGTTTATCTGTAGTAAGCCCAAACATTGAAATCATTTGATTCCATTGAAGCTCGAAATCCTCTGTACTCTCCACCCGATACAACACATCAAACTCAGATTTAAATTCTGCACAGCGAGATCCAAGTGAAACAGAGAACCAGCTGGATACCTTGGGAAGAATATTCCATATAGAAATGACATGTTTAGTGCCTGGTAATTCACTTCTTATTGCATCTCTCAGCCCAGGATCAAGATCAGTTAGAATTGTTTGCGGGCATCTCCCTCTCATGAAACGAACAAAAGTCTGTATGCAAAAAGTACAAATCAATGTCAGGGAGCATATAAGAAGACATGGCTAATCTAAAATCAGTATAGTGGATATTGGATAGAAAACCTGTAAAGCCCACGAGAAGGAACGAGGGGTTTCATCTTGCAAAAGAACACAACCAAAGAAAATGGTCCTTCCATGGTTGTCAATGCCAAGCCATGCTCCAAAAAGCACGCCGTATGTGATTGATTGATACGAAGTGTCAAAATAAACTGCATCACCAAACATAGTGTATGCATGGACTGAATCACCATATGACCATGCAATGTGTTCAACTTTATCATTCTCATCAACTGTAAAATCATAAACGAAGTCTTCATCTGCTTCTTTTGTTCCCTTGCATGCCTCAAGAAGTTCCAATGTATCGTTTTCCCGTTTTTCAGTGAGCAAAGCATCATTTTCTTGAACAACCTTCTTACGATTTTGGACAAAATTTCTAACGTCCCTCTCTAAAAAGGGTAATTGTCCACCTTGAATCCCCTTTTCCAACTCCAACACCTTCACTATGCGATGTATAGGAAATCCAGCTTTAGAAAGTAATAGTATCCGCTCTTGATCCGCCTCATGAATTTTACGATATGCAGGAAGAAGGCGTACTTGGTCATCTTCCAAAAGCTCATGGTTATGGACATTACTGAATTGCACAACAAACCATTGAGAAACCCCATCAACTACCTCCTTGGACAAATACATTTTTGCATCACATCCACACCGAACTGACTTCCTATCCCTGTGGTGTTCTCCTGTCGGCTTCTTCTTCACTGGTGCAAAGCCAGAACGATAACAAACAAAGTCACGCTTATAAATACCCAATTGAGGACTAAGTCGGGACCGCTCTTTCCGAATTGAGAAGCCATTTTTTCTAGCAAAGTTGCCATAATACTCAAATGCATCATCGTCACTCTTAAATACCATTCCAACATAAGGGGAAACCATAGCTTCTGAGCCTGCACTATCATTCTTTACCAATTGGGATGTTATGGATGATGTCTCTTCAGAGTCTCCCTCATATGTCACATAACATTTCCAATCCCCACATGGGCATTGTTGCCGCCGAATCCATATGTTTTTCGATGGTGGAGAAGTCATTTATTACAATTCAATTTAACCGTAAAACTCAACCTTAAGCTACTCCAGTCTTGAGTCACCAAGAAACGTCGCCCGCAGTCTAAACCCTTAAACAAAAACCAAAATTGATAGAAGGAAAAAAAAAAAACAGGGTTTTTGATGGGTTTCACAAAGCGGCAAGTGGTTTAACAGATTGGAGAAAGGAAATCGAACCCCAGAAATATAAAAAAGAGCTTAGAACCGGGCTCAAAAATCACGTACCATTGATAGAATAGGAGAAAGTGTGCTTAAACCCTTGTTCCTTCTTCAACCTCCTCCACAGCTGAGCTGAGTGTCCTCTTTTTTTTGCTTTTCCCTCTCTCTGAAAATTTCCCAAATAATTGTAACCGAAAAAAAAAAACAGAGGGTTTCAATAATGGAAGCAGAAGCAGATTAGATGGGTCAGGCCTGTTAAAGGACTTATTTTACTCTGGGCTGGACTTGGGCATAGTCTTAGTCGGAGTCCAAGTTTGGGCTTTAGTTCTGCAGACCTTGTTAACCGAACAAAAAAACACACACACACACACATTTCTTTTCTTTTGTTGTGATGATTTTGGAGTTTCACCGAAAATAGGATTGGAAGGGACATAAAATAAGGGAAGGGGCGCAATAAAGGGGAAATATTACTTGTTTCTTAAATGCGATTTT
Organism: Prunus dulcis; assembly: GCF_902201215.1. NCBI lineage: Eukaryota > Viridiplantae > Streptophyta > Magnoliopsida > Rosales > Rosaceae > Prunus > Prunus dulcis. Next base: position 326,953 of record NC_047653.1, on the reverse strand, counting down.
CACTGGATGTTGACCCTGGAAGATTCTCTAATAAGTATTTTATGTTAAGGATTTGTTATGTACTTAGTCATTAGATTGCATTCATTAATTGTATTGGTAGTCTCTTAGATGCAATCTAATTGCCGAGATTAGAAGCATGTAACTAATTCTTAACTTAAATACTTAGAGAATGTCTGCAAGTCCAATAGCTACAATTTGTTAGCTTGGTTTAATTTGTGTGTCTTGACCTTGAGGAATTTGTTCTTGGAACTCTTTGTAAAACGAAAGCTCATGGAATGGACGTTGAAAGAGCGGACAAGTGATAGACACACATGGGATGAGAATGGGATGCGTCTGAGTGGATTTCAAATCCCCCCACTAAGTAGCTATTTTCTGTTTGTGGTGAAAAACTACCCAGTTGGAAGCAGCAGAGTCATTCTTGGTTGCTTCTTCTTCTTCATCACTCTCTAGAATCAGTATGAAATATATTGGTATGATCATGTATGTAGAGAGAGGAGCATGTATATATTATAGACCACCATATTCATTTCTCTGCCTCTTTCTTTATTTTCTCATTTTCTGTATAAGGGAAACAACATTTCATTTGAAGCACTACTGCTGGTGGATTGAGGAAAACAGTTTCATCAGGCAAGACATTATATATTGTTTCCTCTTCTCTTTAATTTGTTTACTTTATCATCAAATCATATCGCGTGTTCATTTATATTTGCAGTCTTCAATACAAAAAAAATGGTATCAAAGAAGAGATCCATGTCATTGAGTGTGGATTAAATTCAAAGCACGTGTTTATTTGTACTAGGAAGGAATTCATTTGAATTGATTGCACAAGTATAGTTCCATATTTACGATGAGAATTTGAAATGGATTTTTTGTTTGATTTTTGTCCTCATTGTTAGATTCTTAATCGTAATGACACAGCCAAAGAATGAGTTTGGCAAAAAAGATGTCCCTTTAATCTGCTGATTTTAAATATTTACTGCGTGGATCAAGATTCAAAATAAATACTAAGATATTGCATTTCATGGGATGCATTGTCATTTTGATTTTCAGGTGGGGATCAGTTTCAAGAATATCAATATTTGCCAAGGTGCTGATAACAAATTCACAAAAGAATGGCACTCAAAGGCCTATCAGTTTCAATTGCCGAGGATTGAAATTTTTCGGTGAGATATGCTCTAGTGACCCAAGCAAATTCATTCTAACTGCAATGAGCACTGTTGAATTTTGACCATCAAAAGTTTTGGCTGGAGAAGCTTTGACAGCTGAACTTTTAAGCTAGTGAGAACCAATGTTTAACTTATGTTGTGGTTTGCAGTACTTATATAATTTCAATTTTTCTGTGCAGGTCCTTGCTCAAGCAGATCAACCTTTATATAATGCCCTGATGGCTAGTGATCATGATGATGTTAAACAAGGCTTACTTTCTGAAAAGGAAGAACCTGCTCAACACAATAACGAAACGAACAAGGTCCAGAGAAGAAGAAATCGCCAATATGGTAGCACTTCATGTCCATCATTTAAGAACAGCCTAGAACAAAATGAAGCGGGATCTCAATGTCCTGCAGATTGTGAGCCAATCTATGTGAAACCACAATTTAGTTTAAAGCAAGTAATCTTGTTGTTGGTGGCATACATTGGTGGAGGCACCTTCTGCTTTTTCCTGATGAGGCATCAGATAAAAGGTAAAAAAACGAATGCGATTCTGGATTCCATGTACTTGTGTGTAGTCACAATGAGCACCGTTGGATATGGGGACCTTGTACCCAATAGCATGTTGGCAAAACTAGTTGCATGCTTTTATGTGTTCACAGGCATGGCTCTTGTTGGCTTAATTCTTGGCAAGGCAGCAGATTACATTGTAGAGAAGCAGGAAATCCTTTTGGTTAGAGCCATACACTTCCGGGAAAAAATTGGGCCACCAGAGCTTCTTAAGGAGGTTGAGACCGAGAAAGTCAAGTTCAAATGTGTTACGGTTGGAATCCTTCTTTTGCTGCTTATTATAGTAGGAACTGTCTTCTTATGTCTAGTTGAGAATCTGGAAGTTATGGATGCTTTCTATTGCGTTTGTTCAACCATTACTACTCTAGGCTATGGCGATGAGAGCTTCTCAACTGGAGGAGGTCGAATTTTCGCTGTTTTTTGGATACTGAGCAGTACCATTTGCTTAGCACAATTCTTTCTCTACCTTGCTGAACTATACACTGAAAGAAGGCAAAGATCACTTGTGAAGTGGGTTCTTGCTCGGAGATTGACACTCTCCGATCTTGAGGATGCAGATCTTGATCATGATAAAGTCGTCGGGTATGAATATAATGCCTCTCTTATTTGTAAATGAGATGTATCAATTCTCACGTGGTTTAACTTGTTGGATTTTTTGTATCAGTGCTGCAGAATTTATCGTATATAAGCTAAAGGAGATGGGGAAGATCTGCCAGGAAGATATTTCACTGGTGATGGAAACCTTCAAAAAACTTGACATTGATCATTCAGGAACTTTGACAGCATCTGACCTAGCACCATCTCATTCTCAACCAACTTTTGAGCACACAGCTTAACATTTGCACCATTACCTCGGAAATTGTTACTGTAATTTGTTAACGTATTCATTGAGTTGCATTTGAACAACATGTTGCAACTTGTAAATTCTCAGTTGGTCTTCTTCTTTTTCCTACTATGCAATTCAATTACTTTAATCAAGTCAAGAATGCAACTTCTGGTGACATTTTCTAAGCATGATCATGAAAAGCTACAAGCATGAAATGAAAGACAGGGTTCCCTAAACAGGGACAATAATTATTTCTTCTTTCTGCATGACCATGCTGCCTGCGCTCCTTAACTTAATCTGTGCTTCCTTTCTTCTTAAAATTAGGAAGGCATGAAACAAGGAATTGAAAATTTCCCTGTTAGTGAGAGGGAGAGCTTGCAAGAGTTAAAGTTTCAGCAAACCGGGTAGCAACCGTGATTGTTAATGAGTGGAAGGATGGAAATTTATGCCCAGCGGCTGGAAGATAGAAGACTAATGCAGGTATTTCTTGTCCGAGAAATAAAAAGAAAATTCCAAATAACCCATTTGCAAGAAACCACAATATGTGTCAAACCATGACATAATTCCGTAGTCATTTAATGAAGCTGCAATTTTGTGGAGAAATCCTTTCAAAGACAGAGCAAGAGATCCAATATACAGAACAACAAAGTCGTTTGGTGCTCAGAATCAAACAGGTCTTATCCGGACAGGCAAAGCTGTAAGAAAAAAAAAACAATTAATCAAGAACAAAACATACTAATATTTAAAATCAATACGTACTGAATGTGGAAGTGCTTGAAGCCTTTGGTCATCGCCAAACTAAAGGTGACCTCCTTGCTAGCACTAGGCGGAATGATTACAGAAACACTGTTGTTGTTGAAATTTTCCCAGAATGTTTTAGTCTCCTGCAGTGTTTCGACCACCACTGGCATATTATTCATTTGTTGCTCAAATTGGACGAGGGAGTTCCAAACAATATTGTACCTCCTCTCAGCTGATCGGGCGTCACTGAACTTGCAAATGTACTGTTTGAATCTGTTGTGGGCACGAGCCTTCCTCTGGTTCTTGGTGATACCATTACTGTCAGCCATTAATCAGATTGTCCGCGGTGGATCTGACTTCCTCCGGGTTCTGGGAGATGTTAATAAAACCACCATGCCAGAAGGGGCTATCTCTTTTAAAATGAAGTAGTGCCTCCATCTCCAATCTTTTCTTTATGTTTATAAACCTTTTCTTTTTGGACCTGGTTTTTTCTAGAAATTCTCCAAATCTATTTAGAGATTCTCATGCATGGTTGCACTGGACCTCCGCAGTAACCAATTTCTCTTTCATGTCTAAGTAATTTCTCATTAACAAGTATTCAGCCATGGAACGAAATGGGTGTGTTACAAAGAGGAGAAGTGGATTGCAGAGAAGAAAAACTGACAAGATGAAATGGATTTTGTGTTTCATAAAAGAGAATGAGAAAAACAAAATGGGTACGAAATGGGTCGTGAACTTGTAGGGAAAGACAAAATAAGCCTGAAACCCCATTAGCTGAAACGGTTTCACCTGGATTGCCAGCGTGTAATTTCGCTAACGCATTAACCCAATTTATCTTGTCAGTTTTTCTTTTCTGCAACCCACTTCTCTCTGTAACACACTCATGCCGTTCCATTGTTGAATACTTGTTAATGAGAAATTACTTAGATATGAAAGAGAAATTGGTTACTGCAGAGGTCCAGTGCAACCATGCATGAGAATCTCTAAATAGATTTAGAGAATTTCTAGAAAAAACCAGGTCCAAAAAGAAAAGGTATATAAACATAAAGAAAAGATTGGAGATGGAGGCACTACTTCATTTTAAAAGAGATAGCCCCTTCTGGCATGGTGGTTTCATTAACATCTCCCAGAACCCGGAGGAAGTCAGATCCACCGCGGACAATCTGATTAATGGCTGACAGTAATGGTATCACCAATTTCACCAAGAACCAGAGGAAGGCTCGTGCCCACAACAGATTCAAACAGTACATTTGCAAGTTCAGTGACGCCCGATCAGCTGAGAGGAGGTACAATATTGTTTGGAACTCCCTCGTCCAATTTGAGCAACAAATGAATAATATGCCAGTGGTGGTCGAAACACTGCAGGAGACTAAAACATTCTGGGAAAATTTCAACAACAGTGTTTCTGTAATCATTCCGCCTAGTGCTAGCAATGTCACCTTTAGTTTGGCGATGACCAAAGGCTTCAAGCACTTCCACATTCAGTACGTATTGATTTTAAATGTTAGTATGTTTTGGGTTTTAGGTTCTTGATTAATTGCTTTTTTTTTTTTCCTTACAGCTTTGCCTGTCCGGATAAGACCTGTTTGATTCTGAGCACCAAACGACTTTGTTGTTCTATATATTGGATCTCTTGCTCTGTCTTTGAAAGGATTTCTCCACAAAATTGCAGCTTCATTAAATGACTACGGAATTATGTCATGGTTTGACACATATTGTGGTTTCTTGCAAATGGGTTATTTGGAATTTTCTTTTTATTTCCCGGACAAGAAATACCTGCATTAGTCTTCTATCTTCCAGCCGCTGGGCATAAATTTGTCATTTTCATCCTTCCACTCATTAGCAATCACGGTTGCTACCCGGTTTGCCGAAACTTTAACCAAGTACATAGTGAATATATAATATCAAACAGCTTGCATTGAATTACGATGAAGCCTTTAACTTGCTTGTCAAGAAGATGAAACACAATTCCTTGTTTAATTGATCTTCAACTCAATTTAACCAAAAAAAGAATATAAAAATATGTACATCTACCAAGTTGCCAAATTTACAGGGATTGCTATTTGGGGGAGATCAAGGCTCCTAGAGCTTTACTGAAGTTATAAAGGATATGGCTGCAGAAGAGATTTGTACAAAAATTGGGCGAGAAATTGAGAGTCACTGCATGTCTTCTGGAACACAGGGTGGGTAGGGACGTAGGTGTGTTTAGTTATTGAGATTTTTTGGTACCCTAATCGTACCTTATATGGCTAAAATATCATCAACTTTCGTCACTACTCAATACTCTTTGTCATGCTCATGTCCAAATCTCCATAACCAAATATGCATAAAATGCAGAATCTTGAAATCAAGAAACTAATTTATGACAAGAGAGATGCATTGGCTGCACAATATGCTGCAGAAGCAACTCTTGGAATGCTTCATGCAAATCAAAAGGACGATGAATCTCCTCCTATTGAGTCTGTCATCTCTCCTATTGAAATGCATAAGGATGAGGCAAACGAATTTTCATCTATAAAACCAATTCATGCATTATATATGAGCATGAGGAGGGCTCATCACAGAGTTTTACATTCCCTTTTGGCATTTCTTCAGATTGCAGCGCTTCTTCAAGCAGAAAGGATATTGAGAAGTGCATTAGAAAGGGCTCTAATAGTTGAAGAGGTTCAAAAACCACAACTTCGAATTGAAGAGACAGATTGAGATCTGCCAGGCATGATTGATTGACTTCCTAGCAGAAAATTCTAGTAACTTCTTAGGATTTTTGGAAAGCAGTGGTGGATTTTTGAAAATTCTAGTAACTTCCCAGCCAAGGGCTTCTAAGTGCAACAGGCCAAATTTAGACAATGAAACAGCCAATGTAGCTAAAAAGAGCAAATAGCCTCAGAAAGAATCTGGTTCTGGAGAACTTAGGTTGAAAAATGGCTGATGGGCATTTAGAAAAAAAGTTGTTGATAATAGTGAAAAGGAGAACATAGAAATGACGGCAAATACTGATACTAATAAGACCAGCTGTGACAATATGGTCTCAAGGTCCTAAATCTAAGGATGATACTAACAAAGGAGAACAGAGAAATAAAGGCAAATACCGTAGAAATTCAAGCTCAAGACGGTCTGTAGTTATGAATCACTTCTACTTACTCCTATTACTGTTATAGGGGAAACAAAACATTCACAATTATCCAGAACCTAGTTCCAGCAACATTCTTTTCAATACTATTAACCAAAACAAGAAAATATAAATATGTACGACTCTACTAAGTTGCCCACAATTTTACAGGTAATTAGGAAAATTCTCAACCCCATCTTACTGAATTATTTTACCTAGAGAAAAAAGATTTACGATTAGAGATACCAGATATGTGTAGTTGTGGGTTTAATGAAAATCACTCACAAGATTAAGAACAGCCAAGCTCGATCTCAGCATCCGCAGGGGAAAAGCTGCAAGAAAAAAGGTAATCAATCAATAACCTAAACCCAAAACATACTAACATTTAAAATTTAATTAATTAATTAATTAGTAATCCTTACTGGATGAAGAGATCGGTGAAGCCTTTCGTCTGGCCATGCTTGTCAAGGTAGAGGTGACTTTCTCAGACCAGTGGGTGGAACGAGGAGCATTATCGTACAGCTGATCTGGAGGCTCTGAACTGGACCTCCAAAGAATACAATTCACCTTCTAGTATGCATCCACGCCTCATTTAGGTTAAAGAGAAGAGAAGCTGAGAAGAACCAAATGGGTGTTTGGGTTTTATAGAAGAGAATGTGAGAATAACTGTGACCTCAATCCATGCCAAATAACCCTGAAACCCCATTCGCTGAACTGATTCACCCAGATTGCCAGCGTGGCGTTTCACTAACACAATAACTCATGGGCCCAATGGCACATGCCCTCCAGAGTACCTAGCCCAAACTATTTTGGGCTTTCATGTTCAACTTTCCTATGGGGTTGTTAATTGTTTGGAAATTTGGGCCGCCATATTATTTTGGAATTTTTATCTACGAGTTCACCAAAAATTGCAAGAAGTGAATTTATTTGGGGAAATAGCCCAAAATGCCACCATTTTTATAATTCTAACTGAAAATACCACCCATTTTTAAAAATTTTGGAACTATCACCTATAAATATAAAATTATTGTACCCTTATTGCACAGATATCACTTTTGCTGAAATTTTATTGCCTCTGTTTTGCTGAAGTTCTCTCTCGCCCTTGTCTCTTCGCTGCCTCTGTTTCTCTTCACTCTCCAGGCTCCGAATCCGTGGTCCTTCACTCAGCTCCGACTGTCTCTTCTCTCTTCCTCTCCCAGCGACAGGTACTGTTCATCGGGATTTTGTTACAGTTTAAGGGTTTCTCTGTAGTTGGTTTAGGGTTTATGCATTTCTCTGAAATTGGTTGTGGGGTTTGTTCGAAATTGGTTGAAGGTTTAGGGGTTTCGCTGAAATTAGTGTATGGGTTTGTTCGAAATTGGTTGAAGGTTTAGGGGTTTCTCTCTGAAATTGGTTTAGGGGTTTCATCGAAATTGTTTTAGGGGTTTGTCTGAAATGATCTGAGTATGATGATTCCTTGTTTCAAACAGTGAATGGGTTTGTTCTTTGTGGACTGATGCTTGCACTGCTGTTGTGTTGCTGTTGCTGTTGCTATTGCTGTCGTATTGTGTTTTTTTGCTAGTGTATTGCTAATGTAGTGATGTTGTGTTGGCATTTTAGTGCAGTTGTATTTTTAGTTTTAGTATGGTTTTATTATGGTTTTTGTAGCAGTTATTGAATGGTATTTGGTGGCTTAGTATGAGTCTTTATGAGCATTGCATTTAACCTTCTTAGAAGTCTAATTGGTATCTATTTTGTTTGTTGAAGATGATATCTAAAGTGTAAGACAATTAACCTGTGTATGGTGATTTCTTCTCTGTGGATCATTACCAAAAAATACTCGCTGATTATAGTTTACGTAGAAAATGTGGCCATGAAAAGAATTTGTGGCTAAAACTCCATGATGGAAGCAACCATTTTGAAATATCTTAAGCAAACTGTTGGTGGCTTGCTAAATTCCTTAATTTTTTTCTCTTTATCTTCCAACGAGGTAGCGACCCTTCACATTACACTCAATTGTGCAAAGGATTTGCATGGTTGTCTGATGGAATCGAAGAATAATTTACATAGAAAGAATTTCCTTTGTTATCGTTCGTAGTTTTTCATATATGAAAGAAACTTCTAGATTGATAAAATATCTCAAGACAGAGTTTGACAAAATCAAGTATTGTATAAATATTTGAACTTGTAAACTCCCAACCATATCATACTTTTTGTTTGAGAATAATGCTTGTTAATTCGACATATTTTTTTATAACTTTGTTTACTAAGTTTAGGGCTTGCATATTGGATATGGATGAGTTTTGTTTAGAACCATATGTGGTGTAATATGAGTTGTTTAAAAGTTTGCTGTTTTGTGCTTGATCATTGTGTGCTTAAAAGAAAGCGGGAAATGAGTGAAGATGGGAACCTACCACCAGCAGCTGTGGTTTAGAGAAATGGGGACATTGATTTTGCTATAAGCTAACTGTTTAAGCTTTTGCTTTTGTTGTTTGTGTATGGATACTTAGAGAAGTCTGTTTATGAGGAGAACTTATAATTTTGTAATTGTACATGTCTTACAAACATTTTATACCGTTTTGATGGTTTATTTATGAATTTATCTTTGATTTTTTGTTAAGAAAAAACTGAAGGGATGGTGCCAATTTCTTTCATTTTCTTACATTTGAAAGGAGGGCCATAGTAGAGTCAGTATTGTGGTTGCCACTAATTCATAGGATGTTCCATTACATTATACCTTGAAGTGAATAAATTGTTTCCCGATATCTTGTTGTTTTTTTAAACTCTTTCTAGTCAGATAGATTTATATTGTTACTCCTGAATTGTTGTCAATTAGGCTTGTGCTACCGCACATTCCCATTCTAGCTGAAGCTGTCTCATGATTAGATGGTGTGATTATATGGTGTGTTGAGATGTGTGTTTAGATATTATATTATGCAGGAGTGGTAGAGTACTGGTGTGTTGAAACTTGGCTTTGAGCCATTAAATGAGGAGGTCAGTTGTAAATAGCTGGGGTTTTGTTTATGATATGTATTTTTTTCAATTTGTTTCACTTCATATCCTATAATAGGCTGTTCATAAGTGGTGATTGTTTATTGCTTGTTATTGTGTAGATTGCAACCGACTGAAATTCTGTTTATAATATTGGCATGCAGGGAAATATGGTTGGTGAAATGAAGTTGATGATTGCGGAGGAACAAAAATTCCAAGGGAAAGCATTGTCGTTATCCCATACGAAGACGGCAATCACTACGATCAAGGAGAAATTCACTGAACAACAGCTGCAAATGTTTGAACAGAGTTGTTTTGGTCATCTCCTAGGGATTGAGGACCTCAAGTGGACTTCTCCGATTGTCCACGGGTTGCTGCTCAGGAAAGCTGATCCCAAGACAGTTTCCCAACTGAACGGGATCAAATTCATTGTTGGCAAGAAGGTCATCCAATTCACGGCGCAGCAATTTTGCATCGTGACAGGGCTAAGGTTTGGAAACCTTCCCTTTATTCCGATTCCCACGAATGAGAACTGCTCATTGAAACGGAAGTACTTTGCCAACGATAAAACTGTGAACCTGTTGGAATTAGAAAAGGCCTTCCTCGAATGCGATGATGTGGACGATGTATTCAAGCTTGGATTCTTATACTTTGCTGTCTTTGTGCTGTTGGGCAGCGAAAAAAATGTCCACATTGACATGCGATATTTGAAGTTGGCGGAAGACCTTGAAGACTTTGGGAAGTATCCATGGGGTGCTGTGTCTTATGCGAAGACAAATGCGTCACTGCTGAGGGCACTTTGTGCAGATTACCAGCGAGTGAAAGTGCCCACAAAAACTGCCAAAACAAAAAAATCTGAAAAGAAACCAACAACAACGGCAACCGGTAGACCAAGAGAGTACCACCTCAAAGGTTTTCCCTATGCACTTCAGGTGAGCAAATGTCCATTGATGTTGAAGTTAAATTGCATTTGTTTACAATGACTGACCTTTTATTCCTGAAACCAGATTTGGGCGTATGAGGTGTTTCCAGCGTTGGCTGCACTACATTTGGTGGTGCACGAAGAAAATGCGCACATCCCTCGTTTACTACATTGGAGGAGCAATAGTTCGCCGCGTTTTTATGAGCTAATGAGCCAAGTATTCGAGAACCGTGAGGTTAGTTCAGTTTTTAATGATAATGTTCGGGATATGAAAATATAATATAATTACTTTACTTATATGTATATTGTATGTGTAAATTGCAGGTTGATGTGCAGCTTCTCCGGCCATCTGTGATGGACAAGCAGCAGCCGTATTGGACTTGGGGTGACAGTGCTGACGACAGTGAAGAACTTGTTGACTTGTTGGGCGATGACGCTGAACAACAAACCGGCACTTCTGCCTCTGTAGAAGAAAAAGAGAAGGACATTGACGAAACTGCAAGCCTTCCGTCGTCTTCTAAGGCAAGCATTACATTTTTTTGAAGATATACGTCATATTACAATAGGAAAATAACTGCTGTATAGTTGCAATATTTTGTGGCCTGCATAGTAACACATGCATTATAACTTAGTGCAGGGTACAGTCGTGTCCAGAGAGTTACGCACTTTGAAGCGTGACTTTCAAAGGACAAAGGATGAATTGGCCAAAGTTTCCCTATCAAATCGAGCACTTTGCGACAGAGTGCATCAGTTGGAAGACAAGGTACGGAAGGAGTCAATGAAAGCTGAAAAAGAGTTCGAAAAAAATACAAAGTGTGTGGAGGATTTCCGCAACACCCTGGCTTCAATGGAGCATTATTTTAAGTTGGAGATAGAGCAGCTGAAAAAACAAAATGGTGGGGTGAATGAAGCTGCGGAAGGACATGAGGACCTCGGTAGTCCTCATATGAATGAAGGAGGCAACAATGACTTGTCGCCATTACATGCCTATGTAAGTCCGCCGACAGAACCGGCAGTAATGGAAACACAAGTCCCCGGTGATGGAGCCGAACCTTCCGCAGCCATGGTAGTTGAAGAGGCAAAAATGGCCGCTTCAGTTCCTCACTTAGAAGTGCATGAAGTAGCTGACCCGGCACAATCCGAGAAGCTGCCTACCCCGGAAGATGTGGCCGGGTGTGACGAAATCTGCCAAAGAGTCATGAAGCTGTTAGAAGATTGGAAAATCACTAAGAGTATGCCATCGGGAGGTTTGATGAATCCTCCAAGTCTACCCACAGTTACTATGGCTGGTGATGAAGAAGGTAGTTCAAGTGTTGAAAAAAAAAGAAGTGGAAGGTAAAGGGTGCAGACAGAAGCGCCCGACGCAGACATTGTTGAGCCCATTTACAGATCCTTTGAGGAAGAAGAGGACGATGACTGTGTCGGCTGCGACTGAAACCCCGCCATGTTTTGATCCATCCAAATCCTTGCCCATTGAAGATGTGAAGGCAGTACTACAGTTTTGCAGTGCCTGGAAAAGCGATATCAGGTTACGATTCTTGACCTTTCAATTCCAATATTCATCCTATTCTACTATGTAGTCATACACTAATGAGAGAATGCAGAGTTTGCTTTAATATACATGTGTATTTTTTTCATCAACAAAGTCATATTTATGACATGACTACACAAGTAACCGTTGCAAGTTTGCCTTTTGTAGTGCGGAGGTGCAGCTGGAATCATTTTCAGTGGGCGCTGATTTTTTCTACAGACTTGTCGATGAAACCGAATGGATGAGCTCAAGGGTAACGATACACAAAGCTGTACTTTATTACGATAATTCAATTGTTTTCTCACCTTTTTTAAGTGTTGAGTTGTATGAAATTGTGCTAATATTATATGTGTCAACTTTCAGCACCTGGACATGGCAACCTTTCTTATCCGCAAAAGGCAACTATCTCATCCGTTGGTTTTTTGAACGGACTGGACAACGGCAGATTGTTGCTTGCAGGTAAACATGTAACCATTGTGCAGCAATTTGTGCTTCATTTGCTGTCGGTTGTGCTTTTCTAATATGCCTTCATTTAAATTTGTGCAGCAATTTCTAGAGCCGTTCAAACCGACTGGCAGGAAACGTGGATCGAAGAAGGCAGCTGCTTCAAACACCGTTGACCTTCCAGCCAGCAAGCTGAAGAATTTACATCACTTTGTGCGTGGTACATGGCAACACGGGTATGCCCAAGCTTGGACAAAAGTCCGGAAGGTGTATTTTCCATATAATCTGAAAGGGTCTCACTGGGTTGCAATCGAACTTGATTTCGTCAGACATACTGCAACTGTGTATGACTCCTATATTGATTATACGAAACGTTCAAAGCTGGTTACGCTTCTGCACCCTATTAGCGATACGCTGGCACGAGTGCTGTTCGATATGCATTTTTATGATGATTCTGAGGTTGAAGAGGTGAAGCAAAAGGGGCTGACGATGTCGATGTATACGCCATTCTCAGTGTGCAGCATTGCAGATGTGCCACAACAACGAGATGGGTAACGTTTGTGAATTTTGTGCTGTTTATCCAAATTTGACATAACTGCAGTTCTAATTTCCCAACTAATTGGCCTCACAGTGCGTCTTGCGGAATCTTGACCGTCAAATTCATCGAGCATCTCAGTGCTGGGATGTCGGTAGATAAAGTTGACCCTTTGAAGATCAAATATTACCGACTCAAGCTTGCAATTGAGGGTTTAAGGGGGGAGGCATATTTATGAGGTAAATTTCTTCATGTCCGTTAATTCACCTCACGCTGTAAGTTTCTTTTCGGCTGTCTATGCCAACACAAATACAAAAACTGATTTGGTACTATGAACTGATTTGGCAGTATGATATTTGGCAATATGAACAATGAACTGATTTGGTGGCAGTTACAAATGAACATAGTCTTCATTCTGGAACTGCCCTTCATAAATGCCTTCATCTGCACTGAACCCAATTGTTATTGCAGGTCGGTCTCAACCAAGGGTTGATTGCAATATTCCAACCAAGATGACCATACACTGTTATTTGATGTAGGTTTTTTTGTATGACATGGCTTTGCTTTAATTGGTTTGGTTGTTCCAAGTTTTATGTTCTGGTTTATCTCACA